>NC_056743.1:532250464-532365464 GCF_019279795.1 Protopterus annectens
AGTTTCTGGGACACAAATCTGTCCCGCCAACAAGTCCTACTGATATCACAGACCAGGCTGAGGCTGCACATGCAGGTTACTTGAGTAGAGCTTGGCTTGAAGATATGTAGCAGTCCCATCAAGGTGGGGTCAAATTTCACCTTGTATGCCAGACAGAGGCCACATCTGAAGAGACTGTATAAAACTGAGTAGAGGAATAGGGCTTTTAGCCTTTGTATGATAGATGTTTGAGGCCCTGGATTCTCCTGGTGAAGAACCTCTGTGGTCTCTCTCCAGGTGCTGCATGTGCTTAGTGAGGTACATGCTGAAATGGGTATTGTACTCAATAATGGGCCTTATAAGGGGAAGAACACAGGGATGTTATGACCTCCTTGTCCCTGGATAAGATACCCTTACTTATGAGGTGGGTCATGTAGAAAGCTTTCTGTATATTGTAAACAGCATAGTGGTCAAAAGCCAGGTTGCTATCAATCTAGGCGCTTAAATCCCTCACAACTGACTGCGTGTTTAGGATGTTATTAATGTAATAATTTGTGGGAATGTCACTCTCCCCAGAAGGGATAATTATGCATTTTTTGGTGTTCAACTTGAGGCCATGTTTCTGGCACCAGTTATTTGTTTAGGTAAGACACTCTTGAAGGATGTCCACATCACTAGGGGACTGGATGACAGCACCCAGCTTGGAGTCATCTGCAAATTTGGCCAGCCATAGCCCACTGGTTTTGGCCTGCACCTCAGAAAAGTAAATCCCAAACAACAGAGGCCCCAAGACCGAACCCTGGGGTATGCTGCTCATTACAAGTCTACTGCTTGAGTTGGCTTCCCCTATTTTCACTAAGTGGGTTCTATCAGTGAGCCAGTATGCTACCCATCTGGTAACATACGGATTTGATGCCTATTATGCCTGAGTGGGGGAATAGTGTTGAAAACTTTGTCCAGGCCAAGTTAGGCTGTGTGAGCCATCTTCCCCTCGTCCATGTCTTTGGTGACTTTCTCAAGAAGTCGACCAAATTTAACAGACATGGCCTCCCCTTGATGAAGCCAAACTGTGTGGGATCGAGTGTTTGGAGGTTGCCAATGTCCTAGTTAATGAAGTTCCATTGCCTTACAGATCAAGCTAGTTAGGTTGATTGGTATATGATTACTTAGATCAGTGGATGCTCCACCTTTGTGCAAAGGGATGACATTGCCTGTCCTCCACTCTGCTGGGACAAAGCCAGTACTCAGGCTTTGGATGAATATGGCTCTGAATGGTTCTGCAAGTTCCTGCCTGAGTTCATGTAAGATGCAGCCTGGGATGTTATCAGGTCCCATGTAGTCTGCATTTTTTGCCTTTGAGACAGCAGTGATGACCTGCTCACTAGCTATAAGGGGAAGGTGGCAGGAACTGGAGATGTCCTGATTTACTGATGGAGGAACAGAGGGGTGAAGTTTTCATTGAATCTGTCAGCCAGCAAGTTTGCTATATGTACAGCATTTATATATGTGGTGTCCTTGACCACCAGTTCTGAACAGATCTGGGTACTTCCTTTAAGGTTACAGACATGTGAAGAAGGCCTTATGATTGTCTCTGGTAGATGTGGCCAATTTGAACTCAAAGTTTGCTTTGGAGTATTTCACTAGTGCTCTTATTTGCTTGTTCAGGCTAAGGACAGATTGCTTCCAATTGGGCACTTGCTCCTTCTAGGTCCTGGACAGTAATTTTTTCCTTTTGTTATAGAGTTATTTATTGCAGATGTCCACCATGTCGACAGGTTTACTCTTCCTTGCGGATGATGACTTAGTCCTGTTCGGTATTCCCAATTCCATGAATCTATATAAATGCTTGTATACTGTTTTGGTGTAGTTTTGGATATTGGTGCCAGTCCCTACAGAGAAGGAAGAGGAGGTTTGAAGCTGTTTATATCATCCCTCAGGAGGCTGTAATCAGCTTTGGAGAAGTTTTTTTTTTGTTTGACTCTAGCTAGAGGGGGGTCAGGGGAGATGGTGACTTCAAAAATGACCTTCTTATGGTCAGATCTTAACAGGGAGGACGATACTGTAGGGATGCTGCAGTGGTTACTCATGTTGGTTAATACCAAGTCCAAGATATTATCACCTCTTGTGGAGGTATTGGCTAGCTATTCCAAGGTGTTTGCATTGATAAAATCGAGGAATCTCTGGGCATTTGTGTTCTGGCATGTGAAGCTCTTCAATCTATATTTGGGTAATTAAAGTCACCCAGGATCAGGGTAAAGGGTTGAATCTTGACAGATTCGAATAGGTCCAGATAGGTGGATTAGGCATTTTGAGTTAGATTTGGGGGCTGGGAGCTAGCTATAATTTGAATAGGAGCTAGAGGCATCACTCGGATGTAATGAGTTGCGTTTTGTTGAAATTTTTATGTTGGTAGTTTTAACCTCATCACTTTTCATAAAAATGGCACTATGGAGGAGGCAAGAGTCTTGTCAATGGTTAACTGCACCTGGAGTGTCTCCTGTGCGTCATACTGTTTGACCAGCCCGGAGGTGTGTATGTTTTTAATATATATTGAAACTTCACCTCCTTTGGCTTTACTGCCCACAGTTTAGGGTTTGAATGTATGATAGGATGAATAACCAGGTGAGGCTTGGGTGATCTCCACAGCTTTGAACAAGGTGTCTGTGACTGCACAGATGTCAGCATTTTCCAGGGTTAAGAATGCTAGCAATGAGTGCAGTTTCATGTTTAGACTCCTAGCATTTAGCAGCATGACCTTTAACTCATTCCCTCCAATGGAGCTCAGGAAGTTTGCACTTTAACTTCTAATGGGCGGAGCCTAAGCCTTTTGACAGAATCAAATTATGGCCTCACATTTCAAACAAATGTTCATGTCTCTGGAACCATAGGGGCTATTGACAGAAGTATAAATGCCATCCTCTTCAGCACAAACTATTTTTATAGTGGTAGCATTCTTTAGGACTTAAACCAAATTTTATAAATCACAGTAAACACAGTAACTTACATTTGTAATATTTTGTAAACACCTAACAATATCTCAGCAAGCACCAAGGTAAACACATGCTGTCAGTTGTATTTTATTCATCTAGCTGAGAGCTTTCATATGAGGCTAAGGAGTTCTGTCTGTGTTACTTGGTTGATGAGATATTTACAAAAATGTGAAAATGATATCTATACAAATTAATATCATAAAAACAACAGTTAATATCTATTTACCTGCACTAGACAAATGTCAAATATTAATGTAGTTGAGTTAGCCATTGTGTAAGCTTTAAGATTAAATATTTTAAAGTTTTGTATGTAGCATGGCTTTGGAATTATTAATGCAAATATGAACAAGCAATATTTGATGCCTAGAGGCGGCAGCAGCAGGAGTCAACCACAGATGCACCTGGAGGCATCACTCGGATGTAATGAGTTGCGTTTTGTTGAAATGTTTATGTTGGTAGTTTTAACCTCATAACTTTTCATAAAAATGGCACTATGGGGGAGGCAAGAGACTTTTCCCAAAGCCTGAAGCCCAAGTTAGACAGATGCAGGGCATCTCTGGCAAAGCATCGTGGTCTGTCGATCATATCTTCCCAGGCTATCAGGTACTGGATCACTAGTAAAGTCAATAATTTTCTGTTTTTATTGAGGCATCCTTCTGTGTGATGGTAGAACGCTGCTTAAGGCTAGGGACATACCTGCCTGGGACCCATTTTCAACACATGGTATATGGTGTGGAGGGCTGTGGAGGTCCCGTGTGTTTTTGTCTCAGAGGTCTCCTTTGTTTGGGTATGTTTTTGTTGAGGACCTCTGCATATGTGGTTGTGCATTGTGCAAGATTAGATGGTGTCTGAGGTGTAGTGATTGTGCTGATAACCTCCTCACTGTCAGATATACTGGCTTGTGAGGAAGAGAGCATAGACTCTAGGTTCCTAACGTAATTGCATCGCTCTCAAATTGTGTTCCTAGGTTGTTGTAGTAGATGATTGTCCATGTACATGAGGCAGTTGCTACACTGTCTCAGTATGCTAATATCAACCAGACTGGAAGGAGAGACTGTAGGAAACTGTCCATCCATATTTATCAGAGTCTGAGGGAGAAAGACCAGGGAAAGCTAATGGGTAGGCCTAAAGCCGAGGTGCTTAAACCAAAACTAAGTGGCTTGGAATAACACTTAAATTTAATCAGGCTATAAACAAACAGTAATAAATGCAACAGGAAAGATGCAACTGAACACTTTACAGAACAAGCAGCAAGTTGCAGAAAGAGCAAGATGAAGTAATAGAGTAGGAGGAGGAAAGAAGGAAACACAGATGCAGTAAAATCAGCTGAATAAAGTGATTTTTTTTTTTAGTAAAGTGGAAAGGGAGAGAGGAGGAACAGAAGTTAATGTAAGATTAAGGAACTAAGGGGTTTGGTCTTCCCAAATGATCTCTGTATTAGGTAGAATGAGCTAATGAGATTGGACTTGGAGGAGTGTCCCAAATCAAGTTTACAGTAGGGGTGGGCAACTACAAAAGCCACCAACTTTAGGAAAACAGCAGAAGTTGGGCGGAGAGTAAAAGAAAAACAGAATTCAGACAGAGTGGCGCACAGCAACAGTTATTCCACTCCACAAAGGTGGAGCCACAACAGACCCCGGGAACTATCACACTATAAGCCTGACTAGCTTGGTCAGCAAGGCTATGGAGTGCATCATCATGGAACTCATTAACAGAAACATTGGGAACCTCCAAACACTGGACCCAACTAGGGTTGGGAGGGTGGCCTAATGGTTAAGGTGTTTGCCTTACAAACACAAGGTGCAGGGTTTGAGTCTCACAAGGGATAATTGGCTAGGCTTACAATGGCTCGCAAGGGCAGTTAGCCTAGTACTAACCTATGAACCTATGACCCTACCCAGTTTGGCTTTGTTAAGGGCATGTCATGCCTCCTAAACCTGGTGGACTTCTTTGAGACAGTTACCAAGTCTATAGAAGAGGGAAAGGTGGTACACACAGCCTACCTAGACCTCGCAAAGGCCTTCGACACCATTCCTCATTCTAGTATTATAGACAAGCTCACCAGCCTGAACATAAACCCCTACGTCATAAGATGGGTTGCCAACTGGCTTCACAGACAGAACCCACACGGTGAGAGTTGCAGGCTCTAGGTCTGACTCTAAACTGGTTACAAGTGGCGTCCCCCAGGGCTCAGTCCTGGGACCCCTTCTGTTTGGTATATACTTCTCAGAGGTACAGGCAAGCACAGGAGGACTATGGCTGACCAAGTTTGCAGACGACTGCAAACTGAGGGCCATAACTGACTCTACCGCTGATACAGACATCCTCCAGAAGGGTCTCACTGAGACGGATACCTGGTGTCAAAATCATGGCCTCAAGCTAAATGCCAAAAAGTGCATAGTCATCCCCTTTGGAAAAAACAAAGTACCCGTGAACTACCACATACGTGGTAGTCCCCTAAATACAGAAAATGTAATAAGGGATCTGGGGACCCAAGTAGATAGCAACCTCTCTTTGATAATCATATTGCCAAGGTGGTTAGAAAATCCTTCTATGTGGCCCACCTAATCACAAAAGGGTTCGCATCTAGAACAAAAGAGGTTATTTTGCCCCTCTACTCATCACTCATCAGACCCATCATAGAGTACAATGCCCCATTTGGGATGTACCTTACAAGACACCTGCAACTGCTGGAAAGACCACAGAAGTACCTCACCAAGAGGATTACTGGCCTCAAACAGATGCCCTATGCAGCCCAACTGAAGAAACTCCAGCTGTACTTGGTTGCATACCACTTACTCAGAGGTGATCTCTGCCTGACATACAAGGCCATGCTCAACCCAGATATGATGGACATGCTCCACCTATAAAAAAACAAATGCCCAAGAGCCACACGCTCTAAAGATCTAAACCTCACCACAACAGAGAAATAGGATGTGCTGGAGAGATAGATTCCTGTCCCAGAGACTCCCCATGCTTTGGAACAGGATTCAAATCTACAGTAGGCAGAGCCCCTTTCTAACACTCTTCAAGAGAAACCTTGATGAGTGGATGGAAAACAGAAAATTTACCCCGGGGATCACTGCAGTGGCTCTGCTGGACAGAGGCACAGGGAACTAATGGCTCTGCTGGACAGAGGCACAGGGAACTAATCTGAGGGAGCGGCGAAAGCCAACACATTCTGGCTAGGCTTATAGATGCCCTCAGGCAGATAGCCTAGTACTTACCTATGAACCTATAAAATAAATACTCAGTCTATCTTGGTTTCACTCACATGCGCACACACATTCACACACAGACACACACACACACTTTTTATTTTCTTTTTTTTTTAATATATTTTACACTCACTAAACAGCAAAAGTGCTGCTTAGTGTGTGTAAGATAATGGCGCTGATTAGGTTTTTTTCAGTCCGAGCTCCACAGCAGCGTGATACGATGCCATGAAGCAGCAGACTTGTTTTGCAGCGGGCATTGCTTATGCATAAATACCCTGCTGGAAAACATCTGTTCTCCAATCAGGGTGCTGATGTAGTTTGCCTGTTCTCTAATGAGAATTAATGAACAGTATAAAGAATTTTAACTAGTCATGAGTGTAACATGTAACATTTTGCCAGAAATTTCTTTTAACCAGCTTAGGCTATATAACTCTGAAGAGGGAGATGCATTCAAATTGCTGATTTATTGTAGATAATAGGTGGTAGCATAAGTCAGAAACTCAGTAGTACTTTAAAACCTTCAAGTCTTCATTTTCAAATACTACCACCTAAGGAAGCAAATTCTCCTAATACCTTGGGTTTGTATTGTTTGTGAAAGAATGGGAATGGTAAAATAAATTTAGTGTAAAGGAAAGAATGCAGGTACCAAGAATCATATCACATTGCAGATTGGCATTTCAGTTATTATAAAAAGTTATAGTGGTAATTTTCTTCATGACTACACTGATTTATTTACAGACTTATGTTTGCCAGGAGAATATAACATACAAAGAAAACCTTATGTAGTGCATATGATACATGCTGTCCAGAACATACCATGCATGGAACAGTTTTGCTATTGAGGTGGAAATAAGAAAATCACTATACCCAGCCTCAATACTGCAGGAACTCTGCATAAGGACCAACTCCCAAAATATTTTCAATGAGAATTTTGTCTTTGTACAAAATAAGTAAACATATCTTGAAGGACCTTGCTGTGTATTACCTTCAGCCATTCAAATACCCACCTGTGCTGGAAATTGGCTTTAACACCCCCTCTCCAAAAGAGTGTCATTTGTACTCTAAGAACCATTTACAAATCTGGCCACTGTCCTTTCTCTTGACCATTACTTTACACTGTATTTGCCAGTTATTTATTCTTCCTGGTTGACAGCGTTCTGCATTCAAGAAAAGAAAGAAAACCTGTTCTACTTTTTACCTCTCTGTTAATTGCTTTTACTCTCCATTACAATTTGACCTGAGGTTGGGAGGGTCACTATAGAAGAATGTATTGCTAAATATCCTCTCACTATTCTCTCCTCTTTCACTCAGTCACCAACTTTTGTTATAGTGCAGATCTGTGTCATATATTATTACACTTGTATTTGTTCTGAAATTGTGCAGAACAATGAATTGACCTTAGTAGTGTATTGTATTTGCATCATTTTCATTCAAAATCAGATTTGCTTTATGTATGCTGAGCCTGTGCCCTTTAACAAGTATGTAATGTCAGGTTCTTGTGTTTTGATATATAAACACTCTTTTGATGTACTGGCTAATCCCATGAATGTTTACTTAGTGATGGTTTTGTATTGTGCTTATCAGTTTAGTACTATGTTATGACAACTTGTTCTATACAGCTCTCTCTCTCTCTCTCTCTATATATATATATATATATATGTACACACACATAGATATGTATACACACTGTGTTACCGTGGTTCTCTATCAATATACTTCCTGCTAACCTACTTTTTTTTTTTTTTATTATTTCTTTGTTGTTATACATTCCCTACATTCTATTGCTCTGACTCACTGTGGCCCTTCCTCCATCTCTTTTTATAATAAGTATTAACTTTATTACCTCACTATAGTATGGCATTTTAGTAAAGTTTTTCTCTTTTCTTTACTTTCAGAGCCTGTGGTCACTACATCTGATCCAAATACTGTCATACCTCTCAACCTCTAAGAGCAAGACATCTGGACAAAGCCACAAATAATGGGGGGGGGGGGACAAAGGCCAGCAATAGGAACAAGCTTAAAAAGTTGATAGAACAACATGTTTTGATTTAGTATGAATTTTCTGAAGGATACGAAGTCTGAAACTCAATTGCCCTCCATCATTTTCTCATTGTAGTATTCAATGATATGCAAATGATTTGCCAGAAAACCACAATTTTATGAGAAATAGACCAAAAATATAAGGCAAAAATCTGGACAGTTGACAGGTATGGCCATAATGGCCAAGTCCCACACATTTTCGGTTAGAATTCTGTCTTTGTACAATGTAAGTAAATTTATCTTGAAGAACATTGCTTTGTATTAGCTTCTGCTAGCCAAATACCTATCTATACTGGAAAATGGCTTTAACATCCCTTCCTCAAAGTGTAGTCCTTACACTCTAAAGACCACTTACTAAGTTGGCCACTGTCCTTTCTTTTGACTAATAGCTGACCCTGTATAAGCCAGTTACTTAGTCTTCCTGGCTGACCAGTTTCTGCATTCAGCAAATGAAAGAAAAACTGTTCTACTTTGTGCTTCTCTGTTAATTGCTTTACATTGGTTATAAACGGATTACTGTGCGTTATAATTTGACCTGAAGTGGTTCTACCATGACTCTGTAATAGCTCTCAACATAACTCCAACTCTGTGCCAAACAACTATTCATAATTCATCCCTATACCCAACACAAATCGCACCAAACTTATTTAATGATGTCTCTCACCTTTACTCAAAATATATACTGTTAACTCTATTTCAACTAAACCAAAACAAAATTAAGTGGAAAAAATACTTTCCAAAAACAAGTCTTAACTATTTGTCAAAATACTAAACTCCTTCTAGGAGGATTCTCTCACTCTAATTCTGGCCCCACCTATCACAATTAACATCAAGACAATTCTCTTCAACACACAACGAACAACCCCCAACCCCAGTGATCTTATCTTTGCTATCATAAATGTTAGTAGTATAAGAAATCAAATTGCTCAACTACATGCTTGAATTACCCAACATAAGCCTGATATTTTTCTGTAACTGAAACTTGGCTTAAACTCAGCATAAACAGCTCCAAAATTACACCTCCTGGCTATATCATTATCTGTAATGACTGTATAAAGAGGAAAGGTTGAGATATCGCTTTAATACTTCCACACAACTACCACATTTCCACTTACAAGCCAACACCAAAATTCAATTAAGCAGATCTTTTTATTACTTTCCTGAAATTAAATCTATTATAAACAAATATGTATTACAGTTCTTTATGTTCCTCCTGGTGACTATACTGAAAGATATCCTACATTGGCTATCTATAACAATTCCACAAGAAAAAAAATACTGCTAGTTGACATGAATGTCAGTTGCTTGGATATATACTTAAACTCACCTACATCTAGTGTGAATTATTTGGTTTCATACAGCTAATTAATAGTGCCACACATTATAGCAAGACATCAAATTCTCAATTAGACTGAATCCTTGTATCAGAGACTAGCAAATACATCCTCTCTAGTATAATGTCTTACTATCTCAGTGATCATCTCCCAAGCTATACAACCAATATTGCTGGAACTGAAATCATCATCAAGCCTTGGTGAATATCTTCATGAGGTGGACCCTGTTTTTCCTAAAATCTCACCAAGATAACACTGATGTATAGACAGTATTTTATATAGCATATATCATGGACAGAGGTAGGTTAAAAAAAAAAAAAAAGATAGCCAGGTTCATATGGCCCAGGATAAAAATGTGCCCAATCCTGGTAGGCAAACTGGTGCCATGACTGGAAAAAATGACAGTGTGGAATAGTCAAGACATGGAAACAGGCCAGGCTCAGGGTAGGAAGGCCTCGCTGTTGTAAAAGGATGTAGCAGTCCATACAAATCACAAAAATAGGTAGGCCAAAAAAGAGCCATAAAGATGACAGAGTGGACTATTGAGGACAAGAAAGAAATTATGTATTGTTGCTATTATGCAAGAAGCCCAGAATTTCTAGACAGAAGATGTTTATTTATTTTACATTTGTTGACCGGGCTAGTCTAACTGGATACATTTCCATTTTCAGTAGACACCCGGGGAGAAACGCTCCAAGAAAAAAGTACAGTAATAACAAGATGATAGGATTACTATAAAGATAAAAAAGTTCACTAAAGTTGAAACATAAAAGATATTTCAGCACATTAAACAGTACATAACAAAAAATTATTTACAAAAATATAGGACAAGATTTTCACGAGGTATAACCTAAGTGTTTTCCTGGTTTAAATTTCTTGCCTATATTAAGACTTAGGAACATTGTAATTAATAGAGACTTTCTGCTTATATTTGCACTTAGGAAAGAAATAAATTAGTATAGATGAAGAGTTAAGGAGATAGTAGCATAGTTGGAAGCTAGTTAGGGTAATTGCATGGGCATAGCCAGTGCGCCCTAAGGAATATTTTCAGTTTTTGTTTAAAGAGGGGTAAAGAAGGAACAGAGGTAAGTTCACTAGGTAGAAGGTTCCAGCTTTTTCCTGTTGTGTTAGAGAACAGGGAGTTGCCTGCCATGTTTTTAGACTTACTTATGCTGATCAGTAGTTTGATTAGCATAAGGTATTAAGATTTTTATAGGAGGTTATGAGGTTTGTGAGTATTGGAGTATTGTTAGGCTGGTTGAGGATTTTATGGGCAATAGTAAGTTGGTTAAATTGAAGCTGGTTTTGTAGGTCAAGTCGTCCTAGCTGTTTTAGATTCTGACAGTGGTAAGTTCTGAAGGGATTTACAGTGGCAAATCTGGCAATGTTATTATAGGAACTAGCTAGTTTGAGAAGATTACTTTTAGTCAGGTTATAGTATATACAGGTGAGGCATAGAGAAGTGTGGAGATTAGATGGGAGAGGTCAATAGTAGTTCTTGCTATTGGAGTTAGAAAAGGCTTGATCCTGTATAGGGAGCCTATTTTTCTGTTAACTGTTTTTATTGTGTTATTAATATGTGTGTCAAAGTTAAGTTTATTGTTTATTGTAATACCTAAGAGTTTGGTTGTAGAGTCAGGGGATATGAGGGTACCATTATTAGAAGTGACTGAGAATTTTATTGGCATGGTCTTACGGGTAAGAATAAAGAGCAGGAGCTTTGTTTATTTTTGGGATTCAAGAGGAGACAACATTTTAAGAACCATGATTCCACTAAATTAAATACATTCTGAGTTAAGGATTGCGGTTCAGGTGAAGCTTTAGCTGTGCAGATTAATGTAGAATCATCTGAATATTGCATACAGGTAGCTAGAGGAATAGCTAAGTAGAGATAATTTATAAAAATGGAGAATAAGAGAGGACCTAGAATGGAGCCTTGGGGACACCCATTGCTACTGGCAGGTGGGATGATAGGTTATTCTCCCAGAGAACAGCTTGTTGCCTATTGCTAAGGTAGGAATTGAACCATTTTACTGCCAGTGTGTCAAGAGAGAGTGTCTTCAGAATATTCATAAGCAATGTATGGTTTACCATATCGAAAGCTTTTGAAAGATCAATAAATAGAGCTGACTAGAGAAGATTGTTGTTACGGTTTCTGCTAATGGTGTCAGTGAAGGATAAGAGGGCAGTAGTGGTACTATGGAACGGCCTAAAACCATGCTGGCTCTTAGCCAGTATATTGTGTTGAGTTAAGTGGTGTAGTAGCTGATGATGAATGCATTTTTCCATTGTTTTAGCTAGGGGGGATAGTAGAGCTATTGGCTGATAGTTAGAATATTCATTAGTTACCACCTTTATGTAGGGGGATAATGTGTGAGATTTTCCAGATGGCTGGGATGGTTCCCTCATTAATAGTTCTGTTTATCAGGATGGATATAGGATAAGCTACTGCTTTAGCTGCTTTTTCAAGGTATTCATCTGGGATCTGGTCCACTGAAGGAGTACAAGGCTTCAGTCTTTGAATGATTTTGTAAATGAAATTAGTTGAAATGGGTTGCAGTAGGAATTTAGGAAGAGAGCTAGAAGCCGGGATAAGAAGGCTGGAGCTATTAGGGGATAGCTGACTGGCTAGTGACTGAATAGCTTCCATAAAGAAGGTATTCAAGGCATTTGCAGTTTGTTTGGGAGTCTCATGGTTGGTACCTGTTGAGGTTGGAGTACTGGAGTGACCTGGGTGTAGGAGTCTATTGATACTAGCCCAGAATTTTTGAGGATTATTTTGGTGTGTTTGCTGCGTATTGCAGTAATAGTTTATTTTGTCTGCAAGTATTGCTTTTTTTGTCACATTCCTCATATGTCTAAATGTTTGCTGAATGTGTTTTTGATTGTTCGCCATCTAGACCAGGCTTTATTTCTGAGTAGGATTTTTAGCCTTGTTTCTTGAGAAAGCCAAGGGGCTGGTTTTGATCTAGTCCTGATGGTACGCTTGAGTGCATGCTGGTCAAGGGTATCTAGGAATTTGTAGTTAAAGTATTTGACAGCCTCTTCAAGTGGAAGGGTTTTTAGGGGAGACCAATTGCAAGCGCTAAGTTCACTCTGGAATAGCTCTTGGTTAAGATGCTTGTTACACCATATAGTCCTATATGATGATGTTGGGTGAGACATGTCAGTTCTTTGCCTGATTATGTAGGTCAAAGAGTGGTCACTCTCATCATCAGGGAGAATACCTACTTTATAAGTTTGGTGGTAGTTATTAATAAGAATCCAATCTAGGGTGCTTTCTTTACTGTTTGTTTGTTAAGCCTAGTAAGAGAGATGATGGTCTGGGAGAATCCATGAAGGTTGATATGAGAAGTGGGATGTTCAGTATTAATGCACTTCCAGTCAATATTGAAGTTACCTAGAATAATAGTTTCTTGTGGGAAGGTTGATGAGACCCAGCAAAGAATATCCTCTAGGGAACTGATATTATTTCCAGGGGGAAAACAGACACAAAAGATATATATGGATTTGCTAGAATTAAGTTGAATTTTGGAAATAAGGACGTCTGCATTATTGTCCTTAGGTGGGGGTTGTAGGGTGGGGAGGTAACTTGAAGACCATCCTTAAAGAGAATTGCTACTCCCCCTCCCGTTCTCTTTTTATGGTCTTGTCTCATAATATTGTAACCTGGTGGGATAATTTCATTATCTGGAGTTCCTGGTTTTAACCACGCTTCTGTCAAACATAGAATATCAAAAGAGTGTATGTCCAGGAGAGAATGGAGTTGGGAAATTTTGTTATTAACACTTTAGATATTGAGATGTGCTATAAGGAGTGAGTTGGAGTGTTTATTAGGGGTAAGTGTGTTAGAAGGATTGGTAGTAAGGAGATCAGTAAGTATGACATTGGCTGGACCAGGATTAGGATAGCTGTCTCCATTTACTAAGGACTGCTTTTTTTAGTGCAAGCAAAGGATAAAAAAAGTTATGTACCTACCATAACGTTCCATGTTAGTTGTCTTCTTCTCACCTTCTTTCTTGCTGGTTGGGTTCAGAGCCGATCCTCGGCTCCGACTCGGCCATCTTCAATAGCTCGAGAGCTGTTTACTGGCTCGAGGCTACCCCATATCCCATGATGCCTGGCGCTAGCTACCCAGATCTCATTTGAAAAAGCTATTCCAGACATAACTAATGAAGAATTCTGCCCTAGTAGTCCCTTGGACCTAACTATGAAGCTATCTAAGCAGAAAGGACAACCAGAGAATGTTCAGCCAATGAAATCTGAATAAGGGAGCTCCTCACGATCCACTAGGATAGAGGGATGGAGGGTGGGACGCAAGAAAGAAGGTGAGAAGAAGACAACTAACATGGAACGTTATAGTAGGTACATAACTTCTTTATGTTAAGTTGTCTATCTCACCTTCATTCTTGCTGGTTGGGACAGCGTCTCTAGCACCTACTATCCTGGGTGGCTCAATGGAACAGACTCTTCAGAACACTGGAACCAAAATCAGCCCTGTTCCTGGAAGCAATGTCTAATTTGTAATGAGAAATGAAGGTATGTGGGTTAGCCCACGTAGCAGCTGCACAGACAGATTCCATGGGCAACCTAGACTGGAAGGCCACCGAAGTAGCCAATGCCCTAGTAGAGTGGCCTTTAGGTTTGGTAGATAATTTCTTGTTTCTCAGCTGGTAAATGAATGAAATAATGTGAGACAACCATCCAGATAATGTTACCTTTGAGACCGGAAGGCCCTGTCTGCCCTTAGCATAGGAAAGGAAGAGTTGGTCCGACTTCCTGATGTCCTTTGTCCTATGCAAATAAAAACGCAGCTGTCTGTGAACATCCAACTGGTGCAATTAATATTCTGCGTTATTGGTGTGATTAGGAAAGAACACAGGAAGGTCTATGGACTGATTCAAATTATTTTGTGTACAGACCTTAGGAAGGAAGGAAGGATTGGTCCTTAGAGTGACCCTATCGTTATGGAAAACTAAGTATGGGGGACGAATACATAGAGCCTGAACCTCCGAAACACGTCTGACAGAAGTAATGGCTACCAGAAAGAGTGTCTTCCAGGATAAAAACTTAATGGAGCAAGATGCTGCAGGTTCAAAAGGTGGCAAGATTAGGGAAGCTAGCACCAAGTTTAGATCCCACAGAGGTGGGGGATCCCTCACTGGGGGCCTGAGCAGAGTGGTTCCTTTGAGGAAGGCTTTACACAGCTTGTGAGACATGATGTTATTAGAAGACAACCCAATGTGAAAATTCAAAATGGCAGCTAACCGAACCCTGACTGTAGCAGAAGCGGAACCAGAATGAAAGAGTTCCGCTAAAAATTCCAGAATCTCGTAGACAGGGGCTGAAAAGGGATCTATATTCTTAGCCTCTGCCCAGCAAGAAAAACGTTTCCACTTGCTAGCGTAAGTTTTCCTAGTTGTGGATTTGTGCAATGAGATAATTTCCCGCACAGAGGAGGAAATATTAGGAAGCCTGGCTAAGGTAGGAAGTGGAGCAACCAAGCTATGAGCTGGAGTGTTTGAAGGGATAGATGCAGTCTGCCCGATTGATGAATCAGTAGATATGGAATAGGATCCAGAATCCAAGGCTGCTCGAGAAGATAATGATACAGGAATGGGAACCATATCTGTCGAGACCAGTAAGGGGCAATGAGGATCATTTTGCAACCCAACGCAGTTGCTCTCTGTATGAGTTTGGGTATTAGGGGAAACAGAGGAAAGGCGTAAAGAAGTCCCTGAGGCCAATCGTGGACTAGAACATCTCTGGGGGAGTGGCGTGGAAGAAGGGAGAAGAAATTGCTGCACTTGCTGTTGAAAGGTGTGGTGAACAGGTCGCAACAAGGCTGACCCCATTTGCAAAAGATTTGTTACGCAATTACCTGATTCAGTGACCACTCGTGAGGCATGAGAATTGCTCTGCTGAGCCTGTCTGCGATGACGTTGGAACTCCCAGGGATGTGCGTTACGATCAGAAAACGTTGGGAAGAGATCGCCCACTGCCAGAGTCTGAGTGCTTCTCAACATAGAGGATAGGATCTGGTTCCGCCCAGCTTGTTGATGTACCACACCACTTACATATTGTCCGTTTGAATTGCAATGGTCCCAGGAGGGAGAGAGCCCTGAAGGGCTTGCAACACTAAAAGCACGGCTCTCATCTCCAAGACATTTATATGCAAATGGTACTCGTGAGGCTGCCAGGTGCCTTGGACTGTCCTGCCCTGATAATGCCCCCCCCACCCTATCAGGGAGGCATCCGTGGTCACTGTGGTGACTGGAGGGGATGGCACAAATGGTCTGCCCTGGGAAACTGATGGGGAGACCATCCACCAAGCAAGGTGCTTCTTGCATGCTTCTGTGATCATAATCTTGTGAGACATGGGAAGCTGTTGGAAGGACCACTGTGTGACTAGAAGCCACTGGAGGATTCTCATGTGAAAGTGGGCCAGGGTACAAGAAGAATTGCTGATGCCATGGAACCCAGTATTCGGAGGACGAACCTGACTTGAATCGTTTTGCATGTTAATAAAATCTGTACTTGTTGGCGAATTAGTGATACACCCTGTCCAGTGGAAGGTTCGCAAACATGTTTCTGGTATTTAGATTTGTGCCTATATAAGTGATATGCTGACAGGGCAACACTGCAGATTTTTCGAAATTTATTGTGATACCTACCCTGGAGCAAGTTTTGATAGTGTAGTCCCTGGCTTGCAGGAGGTGATACCTGGTGGAAGCAGTGAGGAGCCAGTCGTCTAGATATGGAAACACCTGGAATCCCTGACATCTCAGGTGAGCCGTAACCACTGCCATGCATTTGGTGAACACCCTGGGGGTTGTGGTGAGACCGAAGGTCAGAGCTCTGAACTGATAATGACTGGCTCCCAGCCGGAAGTGAAGGAATCTTCTGGAGCGCCTGTGCATTTTGATGTGGTAGTACTCATCCTGAAGATCTATAGAGCACATCCAACTGTCCTGACCCAAGAAAGGTAGAATGGACTGTAGCAGGACCATCCGAAACTTTGTTCTTTGTACAGACCTGTTTAGTCTGCTGAGATCCAGAATGCGTCTCCAGTCCCCTGTCTTTTTTGGTACCAAAAAGAACCTTGAGTAAGTTCCGGATCCAATCTGGTCTGCTGGGACTTCCTGGATGACCCTTTTGTGTAGCAGCTTTGAAATTTCTTTGGCTGCTTGGTCCATTAGATTGGGTGGAACATCTGGAAGGGACTTGTTTGACGATAACGGGGGTTGAGCAAAGGGAATTCTGTAACCTCCGGATATGATTGACTGTACCCACTTGTCTTGAGTTAGATTCTGCCAGGCTTTGGGGTACAGCAAAAGTCTTCCCCCGACTGCCTCTAGAGGCGGGCAGCTGGGCAACCCTTCAGGGATGCTGAAAGGACTTCTCAGAGAAGGATTCTCTGCTGCCCTGGTTCTGCGGACCCCCCCTGCCCCGAGGGTGGCATCTGTTATTGTTCCCTCCTCTGCCCCTGGAGGGGAACTCACCACGTGTGTCAGGCAAGGCTCCCTGGGATTTACGGAACCACATTTTTCCACTCTTCTGACCCTTGGGGTATGGTCCGGAAGAAGTGGAAAAATAGACTCCCATGGCAGAGAGAGTCTTGCCTTCCTGTTCACACCTGGTTAGTGTGTCCTTCACCTGTGGTCCAAAGAGAGCGGAGCCATCAAAGGGGGTATTGGTGAAAGACGCTCTGAAGGGTTCTGCAAAATTACACAGCCGCATCCATGCATGCCTCCTAAAGGCGACCCCTGTGCATCGGCTGCATAAGAAATGATCCTCATGGAGGAGTTAACAACTGAATTCAGAGTCACCAGTTGGGAGGCCACCTTAGCTTGAGCCCCCACAGCTGATGGATCTTGGAGGGTATCTCCAAGCTCTTTAAGGAGATCCCTCTGAAGGTGGGTGAAATGGCACAAATAATTCGGAGACTTCGTCGAGAAGGTCGCTGAAGCAAACATTCGCTTCCCATAACTGTGCATAGTCCTAGACTCCTTATTAGGAGGATG
The DNA here is from genome assembly GCF_019279795.1 of Protopterus annectens. Classification (NCBI taxonomy): domain Eukaryota; kingdom Metazoa; phylum Chordata; order Ceratodontiformes; family Protopteridae; genus Protopterus; species Protopterus annectens. Next base: position 532,268,050 of record NC_056743.1, read on the forward strand.
GACAGATGACGAAGTTTCTGCCAACTCCTTCTTTGTGGCTGCTGCTACCACCATGGCATCAACAGGTACGCCCTTAGATAAAAAACTGTTTGTCTTGAGGTGCCGTTATAAGTTTGGCAGGTCTCCTGGGGGTTGGTTCCACTGTGTCTGGAGTTGACCACGCCTTCCGAGCCACCACAGACATAAGTGGGTCAAAAGGCGGAGACACCAAGGGGGTGGAGGGTCGGGAACCAAACGAGTCCAGAAATACCGACTCATCCTCAGAAGGGGCTAGGGTATTCCAGTTCCCCCTCTGCTTAAGGATTTCAAGGATGTCTGAAAAGGAGACATCTTCAGAGGGGGATCTTGGGGACCCTTCCGAATCCTCTAAGTCTGTATTTGATGTTACAGACTCAGGGGAATCAATGTGCTTCCTCTTGCACTTCCTCTTATGAGGTGGCTCCTCCGAGTGATCAGGGGAGGCCTCGGAAGAGGAAGAAACACCCAAAGGGGTACCCTGGAGCGCTAGTTCCCCACGCTTGGGGTCAGGAGGAGGGGCAGAGGCAGACGCAGGCACCATAGGGGGAGAAGCCGATGGGGTTGATCATGGGACTGGCTCAGGGGCCAGTACACTCCTCATGACCTCGAAGGTGTCCCTGCCTGGATGCAGAAAAGACTCCGGTTCTGAAGAAATCGGAATCCCTCTCCACACCAAGGGGGATGGCTCCGAAGCTGATGTAGAAGCCAAGCTCACCTGCGCTGAAGCTCCGAGAGGGAGAGTGGGGTCGGACAAGGGTCCAATGCCACTCACCCCCTCGGAGCCGACGAGGGAGTCCCGGTGCCCAGATCCTTCCAAGGACGGGACCAAGGATGAGATCGGAGATGACGGAACCGAAGGAGAAGGTATCGGAGCCGGCGGTTCCACGACTCGAACCCCAACGAACTCCGGCTCCGAACTCAAGGGAGGAGTCGGAGGAGGAATATTTGCAGAAGTGGATGGAGCTGACACCTGATGAGGGGGGGCTGGACAACATTTTTGCTAGGGCCTGCGATTTCAGTAACCTGCTGACCACTCTCTCCAAATCATGATCTGAAAGTCTGGAGGACCGAGAGGAGTGAGAGGACTTATGACTGCACTCCGACTGGAGCAGAGGTGACCGTGGAGCCGAGTGTATCGACTCCAAGGAGGGAGACCTAGATCTTTTTCGACTCACAGATGGCTCTGAAGTTCGTGTTGGAGCCGACTGTGAGGGAGGCACATCGGCTCCAGCCAGAGCCAAGGTGGATGGTGCTGCTTCACCCAACGACAACTCAGAACTTGGAGCCGAAGACTTGGGTGGCTTGGAGAATTTCACAGGCTGAGCCTTAGCTGGTGAATCCTGTGGCTTAAGCAAACCCCGAAGGATTAACTTATTTTTGCGCTCCTGCAGGCCCCTTGGGTTGAAAGCATGACAGACTGAACAAAAGTCCTGCAGGTGCACCGCGCCCAGACAGTAGACGCAAGAAGTGTGACCATCTGTCAGAGACATCTTCTGACGGCATGAGTCACACTTCTTGAATCCAGACACTTTAGTATACTTGGACATTTTACCACACACACACACACACACACACACATACACACCAAGGAGAAAATACGCACACACACAAGCCAAAAAACAAGTTAGCAGTTATAACTAACTAAACTATACAGCTAACACACACTAACAAAAACCTAAGTAAGTCTACTACTACTGACACTACCTAAAAACAATCTATATTATATATATATATATATATATATATATATATATATATATATATATATATATATATATATATATATTTTACAACTACAATAAAACGAAAAGGGTTAGCCTCTAACTTAAACGGCTACCACTAAAGGAAGGGAGGGGGGAGGGGTGGGGAAAACTCTCTAAGTAAAACAAGTTTTCAAGAAAAACAAGAGGGATAAATGCTATCTAGGGAATCTAGCTTGGGGAATAGTACAACTAAGTAATTAGGTACACTATAAAGAAAAAATTTTAGTAAAATTAGTAAAAATACAATAAAGTATACAAGCCTGAGCCAGTAAGACAACCTCACAGTCTGAAGTGGCAAACGAGATCTGGGTAGCTAGCACCAGGCATCATGGGATATGGGGTAGCCTCGAGCCAGTAAACAGCTCTCGAGCTATTGAAGATGGCCGAGTCGGAGCCGAGGATCGGCTCCGAACCCAACCAGCAAGAATGAAGGCGAGATAGACAACTTAACATTGTATGTTACTAATTAGATATGGAATTTTCCTGGTTAATGGATTATTATATTTAATGCGAGCCAATCTGTGGTACTTTGCAGTTAGGTATCTAAGTGTGGATATTATATTTATGCTGTTATGGGAGGAAGTGAGGATTTGTGTGGCTGTTTGTTTAGTTGGGTAATGTAACTGAGTGTGATGTAGGTGCTCAGAGAAGGTTAAGAGACAGGCTGAGGGTAGAACAGATATGAGAGTAACAATGAGTAGTAGTTTAGTTAGTTTTATTAGGCATGGTGATACAAATTGCAAAAGGGTATTGTGGGTAGGTGGTAAAGTTCAAAGACAGGATAGAGAAGTATGAGTTGGAGATAAACAGTAAGTGTTGGGAGCTGTGATGGGTTAAGTGGAGATGAGGGTATGGTGGGATTATTTGATTTGTTGGTAGGAGAGGTGGGAGTGGCTAAAAAGTATAAGGCTAGGATCCCAGAGGTTGGGTGGGAATTGGGGGTAGGGGAGCAGAGTGAGCCCACAGGGCGAACGGAGCGGGAAGAGACAAGTGAGGAATGAAGGTCTAGAGAAGCAATCTGTGAAATGCTGACTGCTGAAGGTAAGTAAGGAGGGAATGAGTGAGGGGGATAGAAACTCAGTAATAGATAGTAGGAAAAAACTTTGGTAGCTATAGAGAAAGAAGGAGGTTAGAGTGGGATAGTATGAAGAGCAAGAATAGGGGGAAAAAAGGTTAAGTAAAACTGAAAAGGAGAGGGGTAGACATAGGAGAAAAGAAAAGGTAGATAGTGGGGCCACCTAGTGGGCGAGGATATGTTTGCCAGTAGTTCCTAAAGGGGGTAGCTGGACTAGGAATACAGTAGGAGATGTAAGAGGTACAGAGGAGGGAACAATAAGGGAAAAGAATGAGAGATATGTAGGTTACAGAGTACAGAAAGGATATGGTTGCTGGCTGACCTGGCTGGGAAGCGTGTTTTAAGCCTTAGTAAAATACTATTGACAAAGTTAGGCTTTACTATCAGCTGTAGGAGACCACATAAATAAATACATAAATAAAAAATCTCCCTGCCCCCAAATCCCACCCACCCCTAGGACCTCTACATTTATCCCCCACAAGGACACACCCCTCTTACTTCACAACAAATCATATCCTAGACCCTCCCAACCCACCTCTACTATCTTCAAATTGATTTCCCTCAGACACACCCCTCATTTATCACAATCAATCATATCATACACTTCATCCACACCCCCTTCTATATAGCTTTCCCTCTCCCACTCCCTGACCCACCCTCCCTAAATACATTACTAACATCCCTGCACAGGCCCTCTTAACATGCCTAATTATACTCAACATTTCCTTTTACTAACTTTCCTAACTACTCTCACCTCTACCTATCTCTTAACCTTCTATGAACAACCCCTACCCTTTACTCTTATAATCCCAACCAGACATACCCAAACATGTCCACCAGCCTTATCTATAAACTATCTCAATACCATCCACAAAACCTCCTATCTTCAACCTAAATACCACCGCCTTTCTCACATAAAATACTTTATCTACAACCTTAAAAAACTTCCTAACTACTGCTACAACCCCCCTCAACCCTTTAACCCTATAATATCTTGCTCATTAATAGATGGAGATATTCACCCCAACCCTGGTCCAAACCCCTCCCAAATTCCCACTAAATACCACCCATTCATAAGAAACAGTACACTACCTACAAAACCCCCAAAATCGCTATCAATTGCTCAACTAAACATACAAAGCATTTGTAACAAAATAGCACAAATTCATGCCCTTCTAGAAGTTCAACAGTTCGATATTCTCTGTCTAACAGAAACATGGCTCAAACCTACAATAAAAGACAATGAGATTATTCCCCCAGGCTATAACATCCTAAGACAAGACCGCTTAAACAAAAAAGGTGGTGGGGTTGCTATTCTCTATAGAACAGGACTGCAGATTAGTAGAACAAATCATAACCTTTCATCTGACGCTAGTATTGAAATAATTATTACAAAACTGCAACTCAACCCACAAAAAACATTAAATATTATCTGTACCTATCTTCCCCCAGGAAAAAATCCAACCATATTAGAAGACCTACTAAACTGGCTCTCACTAAATCACCCTCAAGAAACAATACTCTTAGGGGATTTTAACATCGACTGGAACTTATGTAAACAGACTAATTCATCCACCCTTATTAACCTGCATGGCTTCTCTCAAATAATCAACTCCCCAACTAGAATAAACAAACTTAATAATAAAGAAAGTATACTTGACTGGATATTAACAAATAGTCCTCAGCTAAACTATACAACAGGAACTCTCCCAGATGACCTCAGTGATCACTCCCTCACTTATATTATTAGGCAAAAAAACAGTACTACTGTCCCCATCCAAGTCAGATCATTCCGTAGTAAGAAATATTTTGACCTCAACCAGTATCAAAATGAGCTCACACTAGTCAACTGGTCACCTCTTAAATCTCTCCCAATAGATGAAGCAGTTAGTCACTTTAATAATACTTTTCTCACTATCCTTGAACATCATGCCCCAATGCGTTCTATGCGTGTCAAATCTAAAACAGCCCAATGGCTCTCAAATAACACTAAGAAACTTATCTTAAGTAGGAATAAAGTCTGGGCTAAATGGCGTACCACAAAAAGCCTAACTGATAATGTCACTTTTAGACAACAGAGAAATATGACAAAAAAAGCCATCATACAAGATAAAAAGAACTTCTATACTCAGCTTCAGCAATCTTCACCACACCAACCACATAAATTTTGGTCCTCTATCAATAAACTATTATCCCTGGTAAAGTTGCCACACCAAACCCATCTGGCTCTGACCCCGATTGCCCCTTACAAACAGCTAATGCCTTTAACACTTTCTTCACTTCTGCCATACTAAACCTAGCTAATCAACAAAACCCAGATACCTCCAAACTATTTACACCTATCACTATTCCCCCCCCCATTTCACCTTAAACCCATACCCACTTCTCAAATATTGTCCTTACTTCATAAACTAAAACCTACAACCCCTTCTGCTGACCGATTACCAGCAGAATACCTCCAACTAGGTGCAAAAGCCTTAGCATACCCCATCTCTATACTTATTAACAGGACAATAAAAGAAAGTACAATTCCATCAGTCTGGAAAATCTCTTATATTATCCCTCTTTTTAAAGGAGGTGACTCTACTGAGTACTCTAACTACCGCCCTATAGCATTACTATATCCGCTTGCAATAATTATGGAGAAGTGTATCCACAAACAGTTACTAAATCACCTACTAGACCATAAACTCCTGGCTAATTGCCAACATGGGTTTCGACCATACCATAGTACTAGCACAGCCTTACTATCTTTCATCGACTCAATTAACAAAAAACGCAACAATAATACTCCTTCTTCAGCATTCTTCGTAGACCTGTCCAAAGCCTTTGACATGGTCAATCACCAGCTTCTTCTCCATTGTTTAAAATCTTTCTCTCTAGATAACCCTGCATTATCCTGGTTCTCATCTTACCTAGACAACCGCAAACAAGCAGTTCTATGGGACAACCAACTCTCTGATCTTCTCCCCACCACTATAGGAGTCCCTCAGGGCTCTATTTTAGGTCCTCTTTTGTTTTCCATTTTCATTAATGAACTTCATCTAGCTATTCCACAAACAACTTGCATTCAATATGCAGATGACACTACCATCATTTGCTCAGCCTCAACGCAGTCAGAACTTCACTCTCTCATACAAAAAACCTTCTCAACTATAGAACAATGGTTCTCTAATCATTGTCTTCTCCTTAACCCCAAGAAAACTAAACTCTTGCTCTTTTCACCCACCCACTTGTCTTCCTCTATCCATTTTACACTTACATCCGATAATGGGACCATTATCTCTCCTGACCAAACAACAAAACTCTTGGGTATTACTATTGACAATCAATTAAAATTTGACAATCATATTAATCTTACAATAAAATCTACCAACAGAAAACTAGGCTCTCTCTACAGAATCAAATCTTTTCTTACCCTGAAGCCAAAATTACAATAGCTAGAACCCACTTAATCTCAACCCTCTTATATGCTTCCTCCATATACACAAATCTTTCTAAACATAATCTTAAAAACTTACTACATCATATAACAATATTGCCAGATTTGCAACTGCCTCTCCATATAGAACTCATCATTGTTTAAATCTCAAGAAGCTAGGGTGGCTTGAACTACCACACCTCATGCAATACTATCAACTCACTATTGCCCATAATGCCCTACATCACCCTGACAACACCCCAATACTCTCCACCCTCATAACGCCCTATAACAATCAGAGGTACCTACGCTCCACCAACAAAATACTGGTCCAAACATCCCGATCCAAAAATTCAGCAGGTGACTCCATATTCTCCAACTCAATTGGCAAAATATGGAACAACTTACCACAAGACCTTACATCCCTAACTTCACTCTCCCTATTTCAAACTAAACTAAAATTCTTTCTAAATAACCATTGGCTCTGTTCTTGTCATAACCCTGGTTAGCTCTCTTTTTCCCCATCTTTATCTGATTCCTTAACGACCTTTCTCTCTCTTCTCTTCTATATACTCTTACAGAGTATTTAATTTTCTTCATCTTTTCTTCTTTTTTTACCATCCTAGATTTAGACTCTACTCAAAAGTTTATACAACTTGTTACAAGATTTATTGCATATTTTTTTTTTTGTTTTCCTATTATTGTATATTGATGTATATCTTGACATTGTTTAGTAGTATGTAGTGGAGCTTTTCTCCCCGGGCCTCCACTGAAAATGGACATATATCCAGCTGGACTAGCCCGGTAAACAAATGTAAAATAAAATAAAAAAAAAAAATAAAACAAACTTTCTTGTTCCTTGAAGTGGTGGGAGTGCAGAGATTATACGGCAATAGTCCTTGGTTTAAGGGTAACACAGCAGGTAAATAAAGTGGGGTAGTTTCTTAATTCTTAGAACAGGATACGCAGGCTGGAGAGCTGGGTAGAATATAGGGGAGAGAGAGAAAAATATGTAATATAGACAAACAGTAACTTAGCAATAAGAGTACAGGTAATTTCAGATAAACAGGAAAAACATATATACATTCAGTTGGTAAGAAAGCAGTAAAGGCAGAGATATACTAACTAGAGAAGTCTCATTGTTAGGAAAGTAGCTGTAAACACAGTCAGTGAATATAAAAGTTGCTATAAGACAAACCTGAATAACACGTTAGTATCTTAAAGGCAAAACTAATGCAGCAATAAAACAATACTATTTCAAAGTTCAACAGATAAAAATAGCACACTTCCTGAGAATTTCAAATACAAGGTGACATTAGCCTATAGCAGTTCAGTGAATAGCACAGCTCTTATTATAGTAACTTTTTCCAGGTTTACATTAGGTTTACAGCAAGACATAAAATAAGCACATAGCAGCAGTTAAAAACAGCAATAAACTTCAATCAATCACCAGGTACTACCAAGTACTACTAGGTTAGCAAGGGCAAGGTAACGAAAAGATACTGTGCACAAATTACGCTATCCTGTGACAGTTAAACCTGTGACTGAAACAACGTTTGTATTTTAAATTTAGTGCACAAAGTGGTCTACAGCATTAATCCTTTTTAAGGCCTAGAACAAGTGTTCATTTGCAGGTTAGGCAGGCAAATAGAGGTTTCTCAGTTAGTTCCCTGAGAGTCGCTAAGTTAACAAGTCAGTTAGGCATGAATACAATAATGTCGCACTAGGCAAATAACGTCTGGGCTCTCACCCGTTACTTAGTGCTGAGTCGTAACCCTTGTAATCAAAATCTTGAGAATGCTTCTGAAAAAGCAGTTAGCAGAAATGGGGAATTTGGTTTCATTAATGAAAAATAATAAAGGTGCGCTATGAAAATAGGCTCACGGCTCTCATCAGATAATAGTGCTCAAGTAGAAACTCTTCTCCCCTTGTAGTTAAAATCTTGAGAACGCTTCTTTAAAAGCTGTTAACAGAAATGGGGAATCTAGTTACAGTAATGAAAAAAGTAAAGGTGCACTATGACAATAGGCTCACAGTTCTTATCAGATACTAGCACTCAAGTTGAAACCCTTCTCCCATAAATACTCTGGATGTCGTATTATTCTAAGTCTGGGAACTAATTAGAATTGCTGGTAACGCCATGAAAAAACATAGTGCTTTCAGTTAGAGAATCACAATGGTCTAGGGTACACCCGACCTAAACCCTTCAATTTGTTTAGGAATATACCATTGTTACAAAAGCTCAAGTACGGTGCACAAATGCCCACAGTAGAAATGATGGCATCATACAGCTCCTCGAGCTTAGGCACATGTACTAGAAGCAGTGGGAACCACTAGTTACACACCGCAACTAGACTAAGTCACATAAAAATAAACCTGGTTATGTTTGGGCTAGAAACAGAACTGTCTATGAGAGCAACCAATAAAGTATAGAGGCCGATATAAATTAACTCACTAACTTAGTCGAGCAGTCAGCACCAGGATACATGTGGCCACAATAACACTCTATTTAGAGTTAAATGAAATCATTAAAAGCAAATACAAAACTTAGCCAAAAATCATTAGACACTAGTTAACACGCTACTTATAGTGCAAAATGACGCTGGGGCTAGGATCATTCAGCAGCCACAGGAAAACACCAAGGAATAAAGATGACGTCTCGGGAGGTTAGGGATATTTATGCAATTGGAGAGGAAATAGGTAGACAGGGGAGGGAAGGGAAAGTGTGGTCCAGTACCACTGGAAGAAGCTAGTGCTTTACTGATAGGTAAGTAAAGGTGGTTGAAGGGTACATGTATACAGTCAGACTAGAAAGTATAGGAAGGATAATAGCAGAGAGGTGAAAGGCTCAGAAAATAGTTAAAGATAGTTAGGTGGAGCAGAAAGTACTTACTGAGTATAGTTGTGGGAGAGACAGTGACGAATGAGGGATGAAGATCTAGAGACGCAATCTGTGAAATGCTGACTGCTGAAGGTAAGTAAGGAGGGGATGAGTGAGGGGGACAGAAACTCAGTAATAGAAAGTAGGAAAAAACCTTGGTAGCTATAGAGAAAGAAGGAGGTTAGAGTGGGATAGAATGAAGAGCAAGAATAGGGGGGGGGAAAGGCTGTTAAGTAGAACCGAAAAAGAGAGGGGTAGACATAGGAGAAAAGAAAAGGTAGATAGTGGCATCACCTAGTGGGCGAGGATATGCTTGCCAGTAGTTTCTAAAGGGGGTAGCTGGACTAGGAATACAGTAGGAGATGTAAGAGGTACAGAGGAGGGAACAATAAGGGAAAAGAATGAGAGGTATGTAGGTTACAGAGTACAGAAAGGATATGGCTGCTGGCTGACCTGGCTGGGAAGGGTGTTTTAAGCCTTAGTAAAGCCTAACTTTGTCAATAGCATTTTACTATCAGCTGTAGGAGACCACATACTTTCTTTTTCCTTGAAGTGGTGGGAGTGCGGAGTTTATATGGCAGTAGTCCTTGGTTTAAGGGTAACACAGCAGGTAAATAAAGTAGGGTAGGTTCTTAATTCATAGAACAAGATACACAGGCTAGAGAGACTGCCAAAATGGCGCTGGGGCTAGGATCGCTCAGCAGCTATGGGGAAACACTAAGGAATAAAGATCAAAATGTTTAAAAAGCTTACAAGAAAAATTAGATGAAAGAAATGTACTTTCATAAGAAAAATTGTAAAAAGCTTCAATACAGATTTGTGTTCATTAATACAACTTTATGAAAAAAATTATACAGACCAAGAAACCTTCGGCCATTTGGAAAAAAAGCAACTGAGGAAGTGCAAAAATATAAAGAACAAAATCTAGAGATTTTTGAAAGGTATAAAACTGAAATATGGACATGGGAAAGAAAGAGAAATCTGATATGGTGTAATATTCAAACAAAGGAGAAAGCCAAAGTAATCAGTATAAAAAAAGCCACCCCAAAGATATTCCAAGAGCGATACAGGCAAAGACATCCAGATATGGAAAATTTCACTATAAAAAAATAAGATCACAAAAAAGGAACATAGAACAAAAGATTTATAAAGTAGAAGTCAAAAAAGTAGTAGCTGAAATGGAATATCTGCAAAGTATAAGATATAGTGTAGAAACTCTAACACAGGTCATATCACACCATGATGGAACGAGTCCCCCAAGTAAGAAGAAATAGGAGGAGCAAGAGACATCCAAAGAAGAAATATGGACGTGGGAAAGAAAAAGAGATTTAATAAGGTGCACTATTTATGCAAAGTGAAAAGCAAAACTAATCAGTATAAAAAAAGTAGCGCCATGGATATTTTTAGAAAAATACAGGCAAAGACATCTGGATATAGAACATTTTACAATAAAAAAATAAAAAAGAAACCAAAGAGGAAAAGAAGATTAGTAGTGAAGTTAAAGAAATAGAAACTGAAGTTCTTTATTATGTGCAAAGCAAAGGATTTAGTGTACAAAATCCAACTCCGATAACATTACAAAAGGATAGAACAATGGATCACTGAATTAAGGAGAAATAAGTGGAGCAGGAAACATCTGGTCAGTTGTCATATGAAGATACTTTGGTGCCTTCTGTATTAAACCAGTACAAAAGTTCAATTGGAGTTGCAGAGTAAGGGAAGGAACAGGAAACTGTGGCAACTCTGACACAGTCAATGTTGTGGAGTGATATGCCAGTGAGTTCCCATATGCAAGAGCAAAGAATGACATGGGATGAAATGGAAGAGCATGTGGCATAGGAAAATGCTCTGGAACTTTCTGTAGAATGCCCATGGGAAATGATGTACAAAGAATGTGCCCTCAGTTTAGAAGAAAATTATCTAAGAGAATAGGTGACTCTATAGTCAGACACACTGACGTTCCACTTACCAGGCTGAACAAAGATAGGGCAACGGTGAGCTGCATGTCGGGTGCTAGGATCCGCCACATAACACAAGCACTCAGGTCACGCCAAAGCAAGTACAAATATGATTCCGTCATTGTCCATGCCGGTGTGAATGACCTGAGATGTACCTCCTTGGACTACATGAAGAGAGATATAGAGGAGCTCTCTGATTATGTAGCCCAGGCCGGTATGACCCTGACCCTGAGCAGCATCTTGCCCTCACCAAGAATGATGCCACAATACAAAGACAAGATGATCAGCTTTAATAATTGGCTCAGTTACTGGTATCATTCTAGGGGGATCCAATGTCTGACTGCTTGGGATGACATGCTGGACAAGCCACGCTGCTTCGCAAGGGACGGCTTGCACCTGTCACCACTGGGCTTCTGGATATTGGCTAAGGCTCTTGCCACCTCCATAGTGCCTTTTTTAGGCAAGGCCCAAAAGACAAACCCACCACCTTAGATAACAAAAAAGGAAAAAAACTAAGGGTAATGCTGCTCAACGCCAGAAGTCTAAATCTCAAGATGCAGGCTCTCGAAGCACTCCTCAGTATGGAGAGCATCGATGTCTGTGCAGTAACTGAAACCTGGTTCAAGGCTCCTGAGAGCACCCCAATCCTACCAGGTTATACCTCGTATCATGCATTTCGGCCCCAAAACTTGGGCCGAACCACAAAAGGAGGGGGAGTGTCCATATTCATTAAAGACACCCACACCTCCAGGTTAGTGGCAACGCACGAAGCATCGGAGACCATCCATGTGCAACTAACTGTAGGCAAAACTGCTATACAACTTGTAGCATGCTACAGACCACCCTCTCAATCTCAGAAACTCCATTCAGCCTTCCTGAAGACACTGGAGGATATGAATGTCTCACCAAATACCATCATATTGGGAGACTTCAACTACCCAAACATAGACTGGGTGCATTATTCAAGCCCCAACACCCTAGCCCAAAGGTTCCTGGAATTCATCAACTCAAATGCGATGGAACTAGTCACCTCCCCCACAAGGGGAAATAATATACTTGACCTGATCATCACAAACATGGGGACAAAATGCTAAACACCGGAAGTATACCCCTCACTAGTGAGATCAGACCACAAACTAATAACTCTAGATATTCATATCCCACCTCCACCCCCAGCACAAAAGACCACAGTGAGAAACTTCTCAAAAGCTGACTTTATACTCCTTAGGACTGAAATGGTATCCTTCAAGCCCCCTGGGCCAGTGGAAACCACATCCCACACTGCTGAATCCTTCACAAATGCTTTCTACGGACATCTCTAAGAATGCATGGATCATTCAATCCCAAATAAAACCAAGACCCTTTCCTCCAAAGGCAGGCGTCCTATCTAGTGGACCCCAGCCATAAACAAACTTTATAACAAGAGAAGGAAGCTACTGTAAGACAGAGCAAAATCCCATAAAGGGAAGGCATCTCTGATCAGCACTAGCAAAAAACTACGTTCGCTCATAAAATCATCAAAGGCCAACTTTGAGAGAAAAATCGCTAAGGACACTAAAGATAACCACAAGGCTTAGAAACCTGGGCGGAAACCCTCAGATATGCTCAGAATTAGTTCATAACGACAAGAAATACACTGAACCCACAGATATTGCCAACATACTGGCAGACAAGTTCAGTGCAAATTTCTCCCCTCCCTCTCTCCCAAAAGATGAAATATGTATCCCAGCTGAATGCAACCTCCCTGACATCTCAGATGTCCAGGTGAGAGCTGCTCTCAGCAAAGCTAAAAAATACAGCATCTATGGGACCAGACGGTGTCCCAGGTTGCGTGCTACGTGAACTGCTAGAGGAGCTAAACCCGCACATAAGAATGCTGTTCAATCTTAGCCTTACTACAGGATATGTCCCTGAACACTGGCGTACAGCAACAGTGGTCCCACTCCACAAAGGAGGCACCTCTACAGACCCTGGAAACTACCGCCCCATAAGCTTGACCAGCCTGGTCTGCAAAGCTATGGAAAGGATCATTATGGAACTCATAAACAAAGACATCGGGGACCTACAGACAATTGACCCTACCCAGTTTGGCTTTGTAAAAGGCAGATCCTGCCTGTTAAACCTGTTGGACTTTTTTAAAACAGTCACTAGAGCCATCGATGAAGGCAAAGCAGTTCATACAGCCTACCTGGACCTGGCAAAAGCCTTCGACACAATACCCCACTCAGGCATCATAGACAAGCTCAACAGCTTAAATGTAAACCCGTACGTCACAAGATGGGTTGCAAACTGGCTAAAGGACAGAACCCACAAAGTCAGAATAGCTGGAGCTATGTCAGATTTTAAGCCAGTCACAAGTGGAGTCCCACAGGGTTCTGTCTTGGGACCCCTCTTGTTCGGCATTTATTTCTCAGATGTACAGGCAAACATAGGGGGGTTGTGGCTGACAAAGTCCGCAGATGACTGCAAACTAGGCGCCATAGTCGATACACCAGCTGACACATGCATCCTTCAGAAGGGCCTTACAGAAACAGACGACTGGTGCCAGAGTCATGGCCTTAAACTAAATGCCAAAAAATGTATAGTCATCCCCTTTGGGTAAAACAAAATACCCACAAATTACCACATAGGTGGTAATCCATTAAGTACGGAAAAAGTAATCAGAGACCTGGGGACTCAAGTTGACAGTGACCTCTCATTTGACACCCACATCGCCAAAGTGGTTAGAAAGACCTTCTACCTTGCCCACCTTATCATGAAGGGATTCACATCCAGATCAAAGGATGTCATTGTACCCCTATATTCCTCCCTTATCAGGCCCATGATTGAGTACAATGCCCCATTTGGTATGTACCTCACCTGGCACCTGCAGCAGCTGGAGAGACCCCAAAAGTACCTCACCAAGAGGATCAAGGGTCTCCAACATATGTCATATGCTGCCAGACTAAAGAAGCTCCAGCTCTACTCAGTAGCATACCGCCTGCTCAGAGGTGATCTGTGCCTGACGTACAAGGCCATGTCCAATCCGGAATTAATGGACATGCTCCACCTCAAAAAATCCAAATCCATCAGAGCCACGAGAGCTAAAGATCTAAACCTCAGCACAAATATGAATAGGACATGCTGGAGGGACAGATTCATAACCCAGAGGCTTCCCGCACTCTGGAACAGGATCCCAGTCCATGTTAGGCAGAGCCCCTCACTGACTCTCTTCAAGAGAAATCTTGACGAGTGGATGGGTGATCGTAGGTTTACCCTGGGGGTCATCTCTGTGTCATTACTAGACAGAGGCACAGTAAACAATTTATTTTGTACACTTTTGTATCATTACATAGGGTGGCGAAAGCCACATACGCTATGGCTAGGCTTATAAATGCCCTATGGCAGATAGCCTAGTACTATACTATGAAACTATGAGAAGAGTTGCATGACTTAGTAGAGACAGACATATTAAGATCAATGTAAGAAATAGACTACAGAAAGTCAATAAAACCAAGAAAGTTTGAAGTTTGATAAAACAAATGAACACTGTACTTAGGACTGATTATAGAAATTCATATGATACAACAGAAGTAAATAGGATATATTACTGTGTACCTAAATTAATAACAGATACAGTCTTACCACAAAAACACAGGGCAGTAAGGGAACGAAAGGGGAGAAATCAGATGTCTTCATGGAAGTACTGACTAGAGAAAACTGTAAAGCAATTAAGACAAGAAGTGTCACTGTTAGAATAATATAGAAGAGGGAACAGATCAACAAAAATACTCAGAAGGATAGACATGAGAAAAGCAATGCGGGATATCAGATCAGATCAGAATCTAATGTGCACTGTTGCAAATAATAAACTAAAATATCAGCACTGACAGAAAAACTTAGAAGATATGCAGATAAATATAAAGGAAAAGTACAAAATAAGAAATTTATTGATGACCCCAAAAAGTTTTATATAGTATTGGGAAACATGCCAAAAGAAAATGAAACACCACAGAAAAAAATAATTTTTGGAGAAATATCTATGAAGATATGGAATGGAATGGAGAGAAGTAAAAAAAGAATAAGTTCAAATGTATAGGATATGAACTGGGAAGAATTAGTGGCCAGAGAAAATCTCCTGAGTGAAAAACCCCAGGCCCAGATGCAGTACCTAGCTTCTGGCTAAAAGTATTAACATCTTTACATGAAGATTTAACCAAGAATAAGAACTACTTATATGTGCATGCCAAACAGACACCAACCTGATAAACCTCAAGAAAAACAATACTCCTACTTAACAGCGAACCTGCAAGCTATCCAAAAAATTATAGACAAATAATTTGCATTCCGCGGATGTATAAATTATACACTGGAACTGATGCCAACACATTTAGAAAAAAAACTCAATCATGGCAATGGAACAAAAGGGTAGCAAAATTAAGTCATATTGAACAAAGAATCATTTGTTGTTAATGCTGTCTACTATGTTTTATCCATGTTTGTCACCCTACTGAAAACTGCATATTCTGCTTATCTCTAAATGTTTCTATTGTTCCTAATGTATTTATACTCTGCTTTCTGCAGCTTTTCTCCCCGGGCCTCTGCTGAAAATGGACATATATCCCAGTTGAACTTTCCCGGTAAACAAATGTAAAATAAAAATAAAATAAATAAATTAATACAGTCATAATAGAGAACTACAAAAAGGGGAAGAATCTAAGTATGGCGTGGATAAAATACAAAAAAAGCATTTGACAGTATCCCACAATCATAAATAAGAGAGTACTTAAAATGTATAAGATATACCCTACACTGATCAATTACATTACAGCAACCATGAAACCAGATGCAAACCAGTTTGCAGATAAGCAGTGATAAAGGACAAATTATTATTTCAAGGATAAAAATTCAAAAAGGGGATATTCTGTCACTGCTGCTCTTTTGTCTCGCCCCTTAACCCATTAAGCTGTCTACTTAATAGATTAGGTCATGCCTACAATTTAGCCCCCAGAAAACAACAAAGTGTAAAGACTTCTCATCTTCTTTTTGTAGATAAACTGCAGTTGGTCAAAACTTTTCTAATGATATAAGAATTTCATTTGATCCTGATGAATGTGTAAAAGCAATCTTTAAAACAGGGAAGCTGCAGCACCAAGAAAACATCAGTCTAGGACAGGGATATGATATAAAAGAACTTGAGCAAGAGGGAATGTATAAACATTTGGGAAATTATGAAAGATCAAGAAAAAAACACAAATATGAAAAAAACTTAGTAAGGAATATTTTAGGAGACTAAAATTAGTACTGAAAACATAGTATCTAGGAAAACAGTCCAAGCTATAAACCAATTTGCTCTTCCTGTCCTAACTTACAGTTTTGGAGTGACTGGCCCCAAAAGGTGTTGGATCAGTTGCACAGGAAAACAAGAAGGATGCCTCATGCTTATCAAATGATTTATAAAATTAAGTGTATACCAAGAATAAATATTCCCCGTTCTGAAGGAGGTATGGGCCTCCTCAAAACTGATTTCATGTAGATACCTGCAATCGTAGGACTGCATACACATCTGCTGAACTCCAAGACCCAAATGTCATGAAAATTTTAAACCATGAGCAGAATAAGTCTAAGATGACTTCCATGCTTAGTTTAACAGTGGCCTGTGTCAAGTGAGAATATAAATCAAACCAGAAGTAGATAATTTCAGGCAGCAACTGAATGTGCCCAAAACAAAAGAAAGAATATAAATTGAAGGATCAGATAAGAAGGCAAGAAATGTGGGAAATGCATAAATACAGATTCAAGTATAAAAAACTCTTGGAACAACCTCATGCTGATCAGGATCGAATGCAGGAATGGTTAAGGAGAAGTGAATTTAAACCAAAAGACGAAAGGTTAATATTGGTGGCACAAGATAGTGGACTACATCCATTTTGGTTTAGAAAGTCCATTGAACATGGTAGGAGAAGCAGACAAATGTAGGTTTTGTAACAGAGAACTGGAAACAGTCACACACCTTGTTGCTGGTTGTGATACACTAATGGCAGAAGGACTGTACACTGAAAGGCATAATAATGTGTCAAGACTGTTGCATTGGGTATTGTGCAAACACTATAATATTGAAGTAGCTGAAAAACATTGGAAACGTGGGCCACAAAACATTATAAAAAATAGTGAAGTTTATATCACATGGGATCACCCAATACCAGAAAACCAGATATAGCAGTCCATGAAAAGAGGACAAAAGTAGCATTGATAACTGAAATTGTTACACCCAGTAACTACAGTGTCTTATGTACAGAGTCACATTTTATTTATTTATTTTACATTTGTTGACAGGGATTGTCCGACTGAGCTGGAGAGTCCTTTTTCAGCGGAGGCCCGGGGAGAAAAACTCCAACATATTATACGATTTTCATTATACATTGGCATTAAACAGCAATGTAACAGGATTATTACAAGGCATTAAGTAGCAATACAATGTTATACAGTGTCAATAATCATGAGTATAGCATAACTATTTCAAGTTGTATAAAAAGAAATATGTCATAAAGATGAATATAGTTTTGTGGGGTAAGCGGTTACAAAAACCCAGTTTTAGCATAATATAGTTGCATGAAGGCAAGGCAATTACAATAGAATGTTTCTCTGAGGCAATTTGTTTAATAGATTTTAAAAGACAGTAGAAAGAGTAGTCAAGGAAGATTAGAGAGAGCTAGTGAGAAGAGTGAGTTAAGGGCAGAACGTAGATTAAGGTATGAGAAGTAGGGGATGTTTAGGGAGGGAGAGTGCAGTAGCAGGACCAATGACTTTTACAGTGCTCTTTGGTTGGCTGTCTTAAATTGTTTAGGATGTGTAAGGGTCCTGATTTCTAGTGATAGCCTATTACAGGCAATAGTGGGGTGATAGCTGTACAAGTTGACTTTATGTTGTACATAAAGTCATAAAATACCAGGACTGGCAGACAGAAACAAGGGCATTGTGGAAGGAGGATACCCAGACAGCTCAAATAGTATCATGACCAACGGGTCTTATAAAAAAAAGAATATACAATTGTACTTTGATATGTTACTTATACATTTAACTCAATATGAATTGCAGGAGGAGTCACTACTATAAAAAAATCCTCTCCTTAGATGATGCTGTAAATTAATTCAATACAACTTTTCTGAATATCCTAAAAAGCCTTCTACCTCCTAGAAGGAAGATACTTAAAACAAATAATGCAATTTTGGTATCCAAAATGAGTAGCATGCTAATGCAGGATAGAAAAAAACATGGAGAGAACAGCAAAAATATAAATCATCACTATATCTTGAAACCTCCAGAATGCTTTGCAATCACATTAAAAAGCAAAACACTAGACTATAATAACCTTCAGAATAATAAACACAACCCTAAATAAGTCTGGACAGCCATTAAAGAAAGCTTGCATCATGGTCATAAATACAACCCTACACTCTCTCCCAATAACTCAGCACTCAAAACCACAATACAAATTTAACTCTAGTTTCATACATAGTATAGCATCTATAAGCAAAGATTTCCCAACATCTAATCCTAACCCTGCCTAGATGCCACACATCACCACATCCACTTTGATCTTCAAAACAATGTCCACTTCCTAAAAAAAAAAAAAACTACTCAAACTCATACCATGTTCTACTGTAGGTGATGACCTTTCAATTGAGTACCGTAAAACATCCGTTGATAGCATTGCCTACCCTGTCACAATCCTTATAATTAGGTCAATCTAGGAATCCTACATTCCCTCTCACTGGAAGATGTCAGATATCCTTCTGTACAACGGAGAAAATTCTACAGATGTTAATAACTTTAGAACTATATCAATATTATCCTGCCTCTCCAAAATGCTTGAAAAAATGTATTCAAAAACAATTGCTTAAGTATCTCCTGCAGGAAAAACTTCCATCTCCCAAAACAACATGTCGTCCATCCTTCCCATAGTACTAACACTGCACTTTTAAACTATATAGATAGAGGTAATGGCAAACTAGTCTCCTCCTAAAGCCTTCAACACAGTTTGTCACAGCAGGTTTATACTTCGAATGTCCTCTTAAGATCTCTCTCAGTCATCCGATAGGTGTCAGTCAGCAAATGGCACTCCTCCCTCTCCATACCTCCGAGTCACCACCGGTGTACCACAAGTTTCTATCCTTGGTCCCCCTCCTCTTTACCATTCTCACAACACTTTGCAGACATCCACAAAAGAGGCCTGCCTAGTATACTATGCAGATGACTGCACACTCAATTGCACATCTGACAACATGGCACAACTCCAAAAAATTACTTAGGAAGCTTTAACAGCAACTGAAACAAGACTTTGTAACTCACAACTCATGCTCAACCCTAAAATAAAAAACAAACTAATTACTACTTTTTCCCTCAAATCTTTCTTCCATGAATAAAAGGCCTCTGTCTTGATAGCACAACCACTGAAGTCTCTTCTAACAGCAAATTATTATGGATGATATTTTAAAAATTCAACCTGCATATACAAAACTGCATAAGAAAAGCTTACAAAAATTAAGGATTCTTTATGGATCATAAAACATTCTCACAGATGCAACTATTTATTTTATTACTTTTTATTTATTTCACATTTGTTAACCAGGTTGGTCCAACTGAGCACAGGCCCATTTTCAGTGGAGACCCGAAAAGAAAAGCTCCAAGAAAAATAATTACAATTTTACAGTAATAGATTTCACAAAAAAGTAACAAAGACAAATTCACAGTATACATACATAATAGAAAAGAGAAAGAAACAATAATAAACAGGTAATTATAATGATATAAGCATGATACATTCTGTACAGATTATATATTACCTAAATAGAGCAGAGCCAGAAAACTCGACTAAATCAGGCTTAGGTGGGGTCCTGGCAGGAGCATAACCAAGTTTTCTGGAGAAAGTTTTTTAGTTCTTTTTTGAAGCTGTTAATGTGTGCAATGCTAAGTAAATTGGCAGGGAGGTTGTTCCAGAATTTTGTTATGGAGGATTTAAATAAAAGATTGCTAATGTTCATTTTGGACCTATAAGTTTGGAGGAGGAATTTGTCAGCACTGCGCAAGGGACAGGAAGAGGTTTAATAAGTGACTACACTGGAGAGAGATGGACTTGCAGTGGGTTTATTTTGAAAGAATTGGGTTATATGGAGTTAAGATAATTTGAGACAATGGGGAAGTTCAATCCAGTGTAGCTTATTAAGAGCAAGGTGATGGTGGGTGGAATTAGGTAAATTAGCTGCAAATTTTGCGATTTTATTGTAAGTTTGCTCCAATTTGGAGAGCAGGCAGGACTGAAGGTTTGTAAGAACTGGGGCTCCATAGAGGCAACGAGGAAGTAGATAGGCTTGAGTCAGGGAGAGTCTGGAATTGGAGAGTAGAAATGTTTTGTTGCAATGTAGAAGACCAAGTTTTTAATTAGTTTTTTAATTGATTGCTGGATGTGTAAGTCAAATTTTAGTTGGTTATCAATTACCATTCCTAGTAATTTTGTGTGAGTTTCAACGTTAATGATGGTTTTATTTAGGGAAGAGATGGAGAAAGAGAGTTAAGGTGATTACTGGCCTTGGGGAGAAAAAGAAGGGGTTTTGTTTTTTAAGATTTCAGAATAAGCTGATTTTCATTTAGCCAGCTTTCAACTGAAAGGAAAGATTGTTGTGTATGTGTCTGAAGTTGTGAGATTGAGTTTGAGGATGCTTTCAGAGCAGAGTCATCTGCATATTGTATGAGAGAAGAGTGGGTAGTTGAAGAATGAAGGTCATAGGTTGTTCGGCTTTTCCCAGTTAGGGGTCGCCACAGTGGAACTCCGGTCCGCAAATGATTGGCAGCAGATTTTTATGGTGGCGAAGGCACGCTCATTCACGCATGTCTTTCGGATGCCACTTGACCTCGGGGAGGACATGCAGACTCCACACAGAAGGCACTCCAGCTGAGAATTGAACATGAGAACCTCTTGCTGTGAGGCAACAACGCTACCACTGTACCATCACGGCTTCTGCAATGAAGGTCATAGGTAAAGATGTTAAAAACAAGGGGTCCTAGGATAGAGCCCTGTGGTATGCCAGTGTCTACAGGTAGAAAAGTAGAGCAAGAAGACTGCCATTTGACAGAATCTAGTCTGTCTGTGAGATAGCTGGAGAACCAAGAGAGAACTGAGGTGGAAAGATTTAAGTTAGCCAGTTTGTTTAGTAGGTTTGAGTGCAATACAATTTCAAATGCTTTTGAAAGGTCTAAGAACAGACATGAGACCACTTTATTGTTATCTCTAGCTTCAGCAATAGTGTAAGTAAATGATAGAAGGGCTGTAGTGGTACTGTGGTTTGCATGAAATCCATGGTAGGTAGGAGTTATGAGGTTAATGTGGATGAGGAATTCCAGTATCTGGTTTTCTATGCATTTTTTGAGAATTTTGGATAGTGGGGATAGTATAGTAATGGGTCTATAATTGGAGGGGGTCAGTGGAGTTGCCACTTTTGTGAAGGGGAATCACTTATAAGACTTCCAGATGTTGGGCACACTAGCTCCTTTAATAGAGCTATTAAGTATTGAGACTGGATAGGCGATAGTGTTAGCTGCTAGTTTCAGAAGGGGGGGGTAGATCATCAGCAGCAGGAGAGCAAGGTTTACGTTTTATAAGGAGAGACTTTATGTAGGAGGGTGGCAAAGGTTTGAGAGAGAAACATGTTTCATTATTTGTGGTTTGAGGTAATGATTTTTTTTGGGGGGGTTATGGATGGCATTTGTTAGTTTGCTAATGGTATCAATAAAAAAATGATTAAATAGAGAGGCAGTCTCTTCGTCTACAAGGTTAAGGTAAGGGTTGGGAATTTGAGGTTTACCAGGGTGAAGGATTGAGTTGATATTTCTTCAGAGGTTTTTGGGTTGGATCGATGAGTGGATTGTGCCTTGAGGTAGAATGCTTTGTTATCATTATAGATTTGTTTTTTGGTGCGATTTCTTATTTCTTTAAAAAACTGGTCGGGAGTAGGAAGTTGTTTTTTTTTTTTTTTTTTACATGTTTTCCAGGCAGTCTCTCATTTGTGCATCTTTACTGAGCCAGGGGGCATAGTTTGATTTTATTCTTATTTTGCAAGGGGGTGCTAGTGAGTTGAGTATGCCATGAAGGATGCAACTGAATTCGAGTACGGCAAATTTGGGAGGTAGTGAGTGTAGGTTAGACTAATTAATAGAAGACGGTCTATAACTGAGAACAGTGGGGATGAAGTCAGTGAGTTTATGGCAGAATTTGTATATATGTGATTTATTTAGCTGGGGAGTATATCTTTGTATACTGATGGGTAAGTGATCATCCAAGACATTGGGAAGTGTTCTAGGGTTATGGTAGAGATGGGTTTGCTAGTTAGGATCCATTCAAGTGTTGTGCCAATGTTGGAGTTTTTGTTAAGTCTTGTACGGTAGTAATTAGCTGAGTAAAGCTGAACAAACTGATGCTTTAGGCAGGGTATTGCAATCAAAGTTTACATCTCCTAGCAGGACAGTTAAATAGGCTATATTTTGTGATACCCAGGAAAGTATGTTTTCAGTGACAGGGATGCTCTTGCTAGGTGTGATATATATTGAGGTGATAATAGGCTTGTGAATGTTTAGGTGGCAACTTAGAATTAGAATCTCTGCAGGGTGAAAGTCTGGTATAGTAACAGGTAGGGGAGAGAGAATCAGGTGGTCATAGTATACGACTGCCACACCTCCACCTTTTTTTGTGGTTCTATCTAGTTGGTAGATGTTGCAGCCAGGGAATAGAATATCTGTGTTAGGGATACGAGGTTTAAGCCAGGTTTCTGATAGTGCTAGGAAGTGAGGGGAATAATGTGAGATCCGTGCATGAATGTCAGTAACTTTATTCAATACGCTTTGTACACTGATGGATAGAATAGATAAGTTCTTGGGATAGGGGGGATACAAGAAGATGGGGATGCAGTGTGGGTGGGAGTAGTGGTTAATTGGATTAGGAACTGTTTGAGCAGAGACTAGGTGTGATGGAGATGGCCCTGAGTTAGGGTGGATGTACCCTGCTAGCAAGAGGATGGTGACTGATGGATTGGGTTTGGGAGCAAAGAATTTGTGAGTAAGATGTTTAAGTCTAACAAAGAGGGGGGGGTAACTGGAATATTTTGTAATGAAATAGGTGAGTAAATGAGGTGTTATGTAGACAGGGAGAGATGGCAAATGATGCAGAGATAAACTGGCTGTTATTGAAGTAGGATAAGGTTGGTGTTGGTTTTAAGTAGTGTAGGTTGGTGTGATAAAATGAAAGGGAGGTGAGCAGAAGTAGTAGGGAAGTTACTATCAAATTTAGGATCATGGTTAGGGAGGGTTAGGTTGAGAGGTTGTCTGTATTGAAAGTGGGAGGGCAAAGGAATGTTATAAGTAGGGAGGACTTAAGGTTAAAGAGTTGGGTGTGGTTTAAGGTCTGAGAAGAGGGAGGAATATGTGGGGGAAGTGAGTAGGTGGAGATTGACTGGCTAATTATGTGGGAGGGCACATGATGCTTACAGTATATATTATGGTAAGTGGGGGGAATGGGGGTAGGGTAGGGAGCAGAGTGAGCCCGAACGTAGTGGGCTGCACCTGAATCATGGCTTGTACTGAAGACAACAACAAAAGAAAAACTACCTGTACAGCTGCTTCTATCAGGTGGGTTTGTACTATTTGGCAATGGATTTTTTAATATAGCAACAGCTTATTTCTCTCTGTTAGTCAGATGGAGAGACATTAGTGTTCTCATCAGTACAGTAATGGAGGGGATGCAAACATCAAATTTCAGTAGGCTTAGAAGCTGTAAAATGCAATCAATCAATTTGGGACCCAAACCAGGTAGCAGTTTATAGAGAAAGGGGCGCTTAGTATGAATTAAAAGCAAAAGAGTATAGTGCCTTGGCTGCCGAGCTCTGCACAGTACTCCCTTGTAAGAACTGTTTGTAAACACTTTTTTTGAAATTAATGCCTTAATGGTGGACTTGCACTTAATTACTGAAGGTTTTTTTTTCAGAAACAGTTAAAGTGAGGTCCAGCTATTTGCTTGTAAAATGATCCGCGCTTGCAGGGTCTGGGCAGGTTCCAGAAAAGGAACAGTAGGACCGGACAAAACTGAAAAAAAAAAGAAGAAAGTATGATTAGGGAAAAGAGTAAATACAGGAGGCAGAGCACAAGAAGGTGGAAGAAAGTGTCTGTGGAAGAAAGTGTCTTTGTACTGAGGAGTCTAGCAGACACCCCAGCAACACAATGTGATGATAAGCATCTTTTAAATATAAGATTATCAAAATCTCAAATAAGGAAAAAGAGTTAGCAGGTTGTGAAGTAAAAGCATTTTGAACATGGACACTATCACATACTGGTTTAGGAAAGAAAATCCCATAACTGGCTTCCAGGCATTTTCTTTCTCTGGCACTAAAATCATTCTTCAATAAAAACCTTTTCCCAACTTGGAAGGAGTCCCTGAAACAGAATGTGCTTTAGGACAGGACACAGAAGGGTTTGCTTGGCTGATATGAATTAATTCTTTGGAATGGGTGAATTTCTTCCCACTGCCACCTATAAACCTTGCTGAATCAGCCTCAAAACCCATTGGTCTGAAACTATCTGTTGCCAAAGACAGGAATGGAGATTCAGACTTTCTGGATGATATAATGGACTGCAAGGGAGGGACAGGGGTTACCAGGTACCTTAAATAGTCATTCTGCCTTATTTAACTGTCCTTTATACTGGGGACGTCCTGCTTTCTTTTGGAACCTCCTTGTCATTGTCTTTTAAACATCTATTTACCAGCATTCTGCTGAGACTGTTTATTTTGTTTCTTGACAAAACTGGATGAGGGAACAGAAAAAATACTTGAAAGATTTAAACAAGCAGGATTGAAAAATCTGACAGACTGACTGAATTAGCTTTCCTCTCTCATCAGATTTTTTGATAACCTCTGCAGCAGACTAGGTCTCTATCCAGAGGAGAATTTAAAATCTCATTTTTTAAATCATATGCGAGGTTCTGTGAAGGGAGTGAGGCAAACCATCTAAACACATTACCAGTGACTACTGCCCTAGATGTTGTATCTAAATGGAGGAAACTAAACCACAAGTATATTTTCCTCACAGGAGGGAACTGAGGATAAAGCATTCCTCATACTTTCACAGTTAGTCAGAACAAATTTTAACATTTGAGCCTGACAATTCAAAATTCTATAAAGTACAATTGCAGAACTTTGCTCTTTCCCCCAAACTTATCAAATGTTTTGCTATCCTAGTCTTAAAAGGAAGGATTAGAATTAACAAAATGTTTGCTAGTAGCTGGATTATCTAAAAATATAGCTGCTGAGTGAGGTCTGGGATGAGAATATAAAAACTGCAAAGACTGTCTACTGTCCTAGATGCAAAAGACTGGTTGTCAGCAAAACCAGAGGCTGCAACACACACACCCTCCAATGCTAGAAGAACTGGGGGGATGGGCTTAGGCTCTCAGAATTGCAGTTGAAACAACACATAGAGTTTTCTGTGGGACTTAGAAACCTCTTTGTTCTCCCACTGAAAATACTGGCACATTCTGGAAACAGTCTCAGAGAAACAGAAGCTCTCACAAGGAGATTAAGATAGCATGCTTTCCTTGGAGAATGAATCAGAAATCTGGCATAAAAACCTGCATCTGCCCTATTACATCAGTCTACAGATCGAAGAAAAGAGGAATCTTTTTTTATAAGAAAGTTCAGTAGCAGCCTATACAAGTCCCTAAGTCAGTCCTAATAAACTACTCAAATCTAAAGGAACTGGTGTATCAGAAGATAAATGTTAAGTTTTAGGCTTCTTTTTGACAGGAACTTGTTGCAAATTGTTTACTAATGGCAGCAACTGCTTCCCCTTGGGTGGGGCATAACATTCAGGTTAAACAGCAGCATCTTCGCTGGCCCTTCTCCCAAGAACAACCCATGAGGCTCTCCCTTACCTACTGAGGAGACCCCAACACCTGCAGAGGACATGGCTAACCCCCGATCAATAGTGGCTACATGGACAACACAAGATGTACCTTGGAACCAGCTCTATCCACAGCACAGCCACCCACCGGCAGCTGAGGCAAATTGCTAGCTTGCTGGGGTGGAAAAAGCTATTTAGTTAATTTTTTCTTTTTGTAAATGGAAGGAGGACCCACTATTGGACTGGTAGTTTGCTCCATTGTCCAGTCAGAAATCATCACACATAAACTGATTTACAAGGCCCAAGACTGTCCTGCCCTTAGCTCCCTCCTCACCCTATACAACCCACTTAGAACTCTACAATCTGAACATCAGTTTCTTCTCCAAACTCAAACCAAAACTATCAGCAGGCAAATTCTTGTACTCATGGAATGTTACCAAAATGTGGAACAACCTTCCTCCCTCTGTATGTCTACATCAGTCCCCCACCATCTTTAACGCACTTTATATAACCACCTTCTCTCTAAGTCGTTATGTAACTGTGGTGTTACACAAACTGCCATCACCTATCCTCTTCTTACAAAACCCTAGACCTCATCTTCCTTCGCCTCTCCCCTATCTCCATTTCCCTTCCCTTATCTCCCTTTCTTCTACTTCTCTATCTGCCAAACCCTCCTCCCCCTCTTTCCTCCATTCCCTATTCTACATTATCCTCCAAGTCTACTCAGTTTCTCTTTTCATGTCTGTCTACAACTAGCTCCTTCCTGGTATTTCTATTACTCCATTCCTTAATTCTTCCCTCTCCTGACTATTTAAATTTCCTGATTTTAATATAATTCACATACATTCCATGTATTTTTATTTTTCTCTGCAGACTCTTTCTGGTAAGAATCTATTTATATTGTTTATTGGTTTAAGCATTAACCCAATTTTTGTATTCTTTTATTGTGATTTTCTTAAAATTTGTTGTAATATGTACCAGTTTCTGTACTGGTGCTTTTCTCCCTGGGCCTCCACTGAAAATGGGCTATCTTGGCCCAGTGGACTTTCCCAGAAAACAAATGCCAATAAATAATAAATATCCTTGGCTGTTTGTGCCCTAATCCATCAGAATTTATATCATCAGCCTTCGTTACGATCTCCTCATATTACACTGCATAATATAGGTGTCAAATGCTTTTTCTTCCACCTTTAGCAGATACATGTTTGCTGACCTGTTTTGTCATTTCTGGTCATTTCTGGATTCCCGCCATTGAAGTCTCTAACTGTATTTATTTTATGCTGAGCAGCTAAGTGCAGCAGACCAATACAGGCCCCTTTGCAGCCATGACAGATGACATCAAGCTGCTAGCTCTTTAATTGGCATTGGGTCCTACAGGAAAATACCCTCTATCCAGCGACTTCTTCGTTCTTGTTGTCATCGTTGTTAAGCAATTTGATAACATTTCCCATTTTTGTGTGGTGTTAGACACTAAGAAGTAAAGGTGGCAATAGCACCTAATGAAGCCCACTACTTCAAACTTCCTTCCTGACATTTCCATCTAACAATCATATGCTCTCTCTCCTGTAAGCCATTTTCCTTATATATTACCAGTCATATTGCTTTTAATATTCACTGAAGTTATGTTGTGAATCACAGTCTCCAAAGGTTTGCTGAAGTTCATATTTCCCATGCAAACTGAGCTTCCAACTATATCTGATTCATCCAATCACAGAAATGGATAAAGTTTGACTGGCAACACCCATGTGGTAAGACTCCATTGTACTTAACTTGAATTAAGCAACAACCTATTTGGAGTTTGAGAGCCGATACTAAAAGTCCCAAAAATGTGAAAAATAAAGAGCAAATTTTGCACCTTGGAAAAGCAGAACTCTTCTGATATACAGTAATTTCAGACTTAGAATATATATTTCCTTTATAACACACAAATTTTTGTAATTCTGAGGATCGCACTTACATTCTTTGAACATACAAAGGGAAAACATATTAAGCCATTAACATTCCTGTTAAAATAATATTTTGACAATATTAATTCAAGAACAATTCCATCTTAGTAAGAAGCTTGTTTATGTCACCTCCATTTCAGTAGGGACTGGATAACCTTTCCAGGAATGTTACCTACCATAGTGCTTTCACATGAAAACTGTCTCCACAGCTATGTTACATGCTAATGAGGCAGTCTGGGGGGTCTGTATCACATAATCGAAATTCCAAAATATCGAACACCATAAGCTCAAACTTGGAATTTTGAAATGTGATAACACTGAACACTCAGAATAGCAAATTTTTCCCAAGGAAAAAAATTTGCTGTTTTGAGAAACATACACAGCACAAGCACACCAATCCCTACTTCTAACCCTACACTAAACCGTACATACATTCCTATCTATACACTAACCTTATCCCGCACCCTAACCCTAAGGTCAGTAACTATCGCAGACTTACCCTACGGAGTTATAAACAAACAAACTAAATAATACACACACATACACTTAACAAAACCCTACTTCTAACCCTACATACATCCCAATCTATCCAATAAACGTAACCCGCACCCTAACCCTAAGGTCCATAACTATCACACCACAGTGGGGGAAATAGTGAAGCCACGGAATGGCCCACCGAAATCTTGCCCTAGGTAAGAATTCGATGTTCCGCGGCTTCGCTATTTTCAGCCTTCGATGTAGTGGTGTCGATATTATAACATTCAACATTTTGCAACGTCGATGTTATAATATAGACCCAGTCTGGGGGACAGGCATATATGAAATAGCCATGTGAACTCTCCCCTGGAACTGCCTCAGGGAAGGCATCTGTCATGTATATTAGCATGGTCATGCTTTCCACTTCATTGTAGTGAATACTGCCAAAGGCTGTGCTCATCCATCATGGTAGAGGTAAGTGATGGGAAGTTTAGTGGTAAGGAAGGATTTAGAAGTGTGTCTGTGTGTGTGTTTGTGTGTGGGGCTGCACTTAGAGTATATGAGTGAGTGTGTGATTAACTGGGAAGTAGCAGTATGGAAGTATGTTAGTGAGGGGATCAAGTGTGTGTGTGTGTGTGTGTGTGTGTGTGTGTGTGTGTGTGTGTGTGTGTGTGGAAGGGTTTGTTGGCTGTCATACTTCTAGACACTCCCAAACTACCAAAATCTTTCTGCAACACTGGGTGGGGGAACTACCAGCCACCAAGAAAAATTCTATACTCCTGCCTGAGTATCACTTAAACACTACAGAGACTGGGGGGTAAGCAAACCACTGGCCACTATGGGTAAATCTAGATTCATACCTGAGCAGCACTTAAATACTACTGGGATTGGCAGGTGAGGGCATCTACTAGATACCAGAATTAAATGTATACTCAGGCCTGAGATGCAATAAAACTGTATGAGGATCAGGGGTGGAGGAAACAATAGAAGATAGGAAATTCATTCTTAAAAGGAACTTTACTACCAGGATTGGGGATTGCAGGTGTGGACACCAGACAGTAAATAAGGTGTACCTTAATGACAAATATGGAAAAAAAAAAGATGCAAGGGAACCACTAGACACCAGGAACAATTAGCTTGCCATAAAAGCCACTAAATGAGCTTCAAACTCTTTACTCTAATTCCAAGGATATTAATCCTCTGTGCCACAACTAGACACCAGGGATTTAAGTCATGCAGCATTGTAAATGAAAGAAAAAAACATAGAAAGGAAAAGAGATTTGAATCATTCACCCTCGATGTAAACCCCTGCATTAACCCACTGCATTAACTGAGAAGTACAGGTAGCAACTTTTTTTTTTAATTATATATGGAGAACCTTAGTCATTACCCAACGCCTGCAGCATGTTGTGATGTATGAGGGAGAACGATAGGAAACTTTGGGTGTCCCTCTAGCTGAATATAAAGTGTGAAATTAAAATGCCTGTTATTAAAGATCAATTGTAATCAATCCACAAATTTTCTGGGAAGGGGGAAAAGGAGACATTGTGGATGATAACAGGGGTATGTGGTCAGTGCCCATGTGTAAGACTGACTGGTGGGGTACCTCTGCTTACCGAATGAGGCAGCCACAGTTAACTACATGGGAAGTAATCCTGAACTGCAGTTCTCGCCGATTAATTCTGATTCGTCAATGTGCACATTACCCAATAAGATCTTTCCTCATTTTGGCTAACATGTCTATTAACCACAAAATACCAAAATGTGTTAACAGGGCCTTTTCATGACCATTAATGCAATGCAGTAACATTTTAATGAGACCTCAGCCTTGTGGTTTATTGTAGTACTATGCATATTATTAATCAATGCATAGCTAACTTCTTTAGAAAACACTTTTAAGTTCTGAAACAAAAAAAAAGCATAACTAAGCAGGAGAACAACTAATTCACTTTATTTGAAAATGAGGGGTTTCATTTTTATCAAATGTAAGAAACTTCTTCAGACAAAAATTAAAATCAAGTTTCCTCTTAAATGTATGCAGAGTCATGATTCCCAAAACAGGAAGCCCCATTTAAAGGTAACAATGCAAAGGTCCAGTCCCTTTACCCATGCTCTTATTACTACCTTTACTAGTGATCATGATAAATTAAGATGGATCCTGAGAAAGAATTGGGTAATAATGGGGGAGGATGCTAAGATCAGAGGAAAACTGGGAGGCACCCCCAGGTTTGTTTACATAAGGGGTATTACCTTTAAGAATATATTTGAGAAACAACTCAGCTACAAGGCCATCCTGAATCCCTCTGAGAAAATGTGGTCAATGCCATCACTATAAATAAATTCATGTAGGTGAGGATTACTTCATCCTGGGAAGAAAATATGTACATGGGAGATTTGATTGTAATACGATGGGGTGGTATACAGTCCGGTATGCCAATGTTGTCCCTGCTTTTACATCGGTAAAACCAAACGTAAATTACTGGAGGAGACATACGAACATGAGTATAACAATTGGCTAAGCTATTGGTGTCATTTAAAGGGGATGCAGTGTCTGTCAGCCTGGGATGACATGCTACACAAGCCACGTTGCTTCGCCAGGGACGACTTGTACCTGTCACCCTTAGGCTTTCGAATACTGGCTAAGGCTCTTGCCACCCCCATAGTGCCTTTTTTAGGCAAGGCTCAAAAGACAAACCCACCTCCATAGACAATACCAGAAATAATAAACTAAGGGTAATGCTACTCAATGCCAGAAGTCTAAACCTCAAGATGCACGCACTCAAGGCACTCCTCAGTATGGAGAAAATCGCTATCTGTGCAGTAACAGAAACCTGGTTCAAGGCTCTAGAGAGCACCCCAGCACTACCAGGATTCAACTCATACCATTCCTTTCGGCCCCAGAACTCGGACCGGAATACTAAAGGCAGGGGAGTATCCATTTTCATCAAGGATAACCATACCTCCAGGTTAGTGGCACTGCAAGAGGCAGCGGAGACCATCCATGTGCAACTAACAGTAGGTAAAACTGCTTTTCAGTTCGTAGCCTGCTACAGATCCACCCACCTTATCTCAGGATCCCCACTTGGCATTCCTGAGAACATTGGAGAATATGAAGGTCTCACCAAACACCATGATATTGGGGGATTTCAACTACCCAAACATTGACTGGAAAAACTACTCAAGTCCCAATTCTTTTTCCCAGCGGTTCCTGGAGTTTATAAACTCAAATGCCATGGAACAACTGGTCACCATTCCTACAAGAGGGGACAACATATTGGGCTTGGTCATCACCACCATGGGGGCTCAATGTTCCACACCAGAGGTAAATCCCTCGTTGGTAAGATCAGACCATAAACTTATCACAATGGACATCCACATCCCAACCCCACCCCCAGCCAAGGAAACTACTGTGAAAAATTTCTCAAAAGCAAACTTCACACTTCTCAAGACCGAGGTGGAAAGTTTCAACGCCCCCGGGCTAATGGAAAATGCTACCCAAACCGCAGAATCCTTTACAAATGCACTCTATGAGCACTTACAGGAATGCATGGATCGTGCCATCCCAAGTAAAACCAAGACTCACTCCTCCAAGAACAGGAGACCAGTCTGGTGGACCCTGGCCATAAATAAGCTGTACAACAGAAGGAGGAAACAATTACATGACAAGGCAAAATCCCAAAAAGGGAAGGCATCCTTGATCAGTACTAGCAAGTAACTTCGATCCCTCATAAAATCATCAAAGGCCAGCTTCGAAACAAAAATCGCCAAAGACTCTAAGGATAATCACAAGGCGTTCTTTAGCTATGTCAAAAATTTGGGTAGCAGCTCTCAGATCTGCTCTGAGCTGGTGCAAAATGGCACAAAATACACTGAACCCACAGACATTGCCAACATCCTGGTGGACAGGTTCAGTGCAAATTCCCCCCCCCTTCCCCCCAAAAGGGCCTGTGTCTATCCCAGAAGAATGCAGTCCCACAGACACACAGGTGAAAGCAGCCCTCTCCAAAGTAAAAAAAAACACAGCATCAATGGGACCAGATGGTATCCCGAGCTGCGTCTTACATGAGCTCCAAAACGAACTAAACCCTCACATGAATTCACTGTTCCAACTCAGCCTTACCACAGGTTATGTACCCAAAGAATGGCATACAGCAACAGTGATCCCGCTCCACAAAAGTGGCACCACAATGGATCCCAGGAACTATCACCCTATAAGCCTGACTAGCCTGGTCTGCAAGGCTATGGAGTGCATCATCATGGATCTCATAAACAAAGACAATGGGAAACTCCAAACACTGGACCCCACCCAATTCGGCTTTGTTAAGGGCAGATTTTGCCTCTTAAACTTGACTTCTTCGAAACAGTTACCAAAGCCTTAGATGAGGGAAAGGTAGTCCACACAGCCTACCTAGTCCTCGCAAAGGCCTTCGACACAATACCCCACTCTGGTATCATAAATAAGCTTACCAGCTTAAATATCAACCCATATGTCACAAGATGGGTTGCAAATTGGGTCAAGGATAGAACTCTCATGGTCAGAGTCGCAGGTGCCATGTCCGACACTAAAACAGTTACAAGTGGTGTCCCACAGGGATCAGTCCTGGGACCCCTCTTGTTCGGTATATACTTCTCCGAGGTACAGGCAAACATGGGAGGACTGTGGCTGACCAAGTTCGCAGATCATTGCAAACTGGGAGCCATAAACAACTCTCCGGCTGACACAAGCATCCTCCAGAAGGGCCTTACGGAGACTGATACCTGGTGTCAGAAACATGGCGTCAAGCTAAATGTAAAAAAATGCATAGTCATCCCCTTTGGGAAATACAAAGTGCCCACAAACTACCATATAGGAGGTAATGCACTAATTACGGAAGAAGTAATCAGGGATCTGGGGACCCAAGTAGATAGTAACCTCTCCTTTGACAATCACATTGCCGAAGTGGTTAGATAAACCTTCTATATAGCCCACATAATCACGAAAGGGTTCACATCTAGATCAAGAGAGGTCATTGTGCCTCTCTACTCATCACTTATCAGGCCCATAATTGAGTACAGTGCCCCATTTGGGATGTACCTTACCAGATACCTGCAACAGCTGGAGAGACTTCAAAAATACCTCACCAAGAGGATCATGGGCCTCAAACAGATGCCCTATGCAGCTCGACTGAAGAAACTCCAGCTCTACTCAGTTGCCTACCGCCTACTCAGAGGTGATCTCTGCCTGACATACAAGGCCATATCTAACCTGGAATTGTTGGACGTGCTCCACCTCAAGAAAACCAGATGCATTAGAGCTACATGCTCCAGGGATTTAAACCTTAGCACAACAATAAATAGGACATGCTGGAGAGATAGATTCATATTCCAAAGGCTTCCTGCACTCTGGAATAGAATCCCAGTCCATGTTAGGCAGAGCCCCTTGTTGACCCTCTTCAAGAGAAATCTTGATGAGTGGATGAAAAATCGTAAATTTGCTCCTGGGATCACTTCTATGGCCCTGCTAGACAGAGGCTCAGGAATCAAGTCTAAAAGGGAGGCGAAAGCCAACACATTCTGGCTAGGCTTATAAATGCCCTAGGGCAGATAGCCTAGTACCTACCTATGAACATCAGGAATAACAAACTAATACCCAGTTTAAGAGTATATATGGTTTTCCAGGATATTATTTTAAATCTGTTACACAAAAGATGGATAAAAACATTCAAAGAGGTCCATGGTCAGTGATTCTGGAGAAAAAAGAACTTTACTGGCAGTTACACATGAATTCTTCTAACTGGTCAGGTTTAAATGACCATTGCTGTATCAGCTGGTTCTTGAAATTAAAGGCACTGAGTAGATAAACTGATCTTAACTGTCTGTTTGACCTATCCATTTTTGAGGATCTGCATTCTATTTAGTGTTTAGCGTTTGCATATATTTGCGCGCTTTTTTAACAATTTTTACAGTATATATGAATTTTGAAGTGTAGATTACCTTAATTTCTTTCTCCCTTAATAATGAATGCTTCTTTGTTACAACTTGGGGCTTGTAATTTTAGTGCGTCTTTAGTACTATTTTTTATGTCATTTGAGATGCTTGTTCGGTAACATTTTATGGACCTTTGCGTTAACTTTAAATGCTGGCTTCCTGTTTTGGAATCATGTGACTCTGCATACATTTGAGAGGGGAACTTTTGATTTTAATCTTTGTATGAAGAAGTTTCTTACTCTTGATAGAAAAAAAAGTGCTCATTTAGAAAGTGTAAACACTTTGTTTAAATGGTGTAAACACTGCTGTGTTCTTAGCTAGCTATGTGTGTAAGACACTCATACAATGGAAATTAATGCTAGGTATACTGTCTCTGCCTACCTGTATTAATTTTTTCCCTCTACCCATGGCATTTTTGTCTCTTGCTGTTTTACTGAATTACTTGCTCATAACTAATCTCCCTCCTCTCTGTTTTTATAGCCCTAGTGGATTTTTCCCTGCAGTTTTCTCCTGGCCACAGTACAGGCAACACAGGTTTGAGGACCTTAACAGATACCCTGCAACTCTATCTGTCCGGAAGCCACCATTTTAAGCTTAAAATAATACCACTGAAGTATGTGTCCCAGTAAATAATTACTACATAAGCTAATCTTTTAATTAATGCTAGACTTTATAAGCACAACAAGAATTTACAGTGTTTTTTTGCTAGTCACCATGAAAAGCAGACGCCAGCAGCTCCTATCCTTTCTCTTTGGTTACCCACTATCCTCCTACTGTTTCTGTGTATATTCTCCTGTTCTGCACTTTACCCTTCCCTGAATTCATTTCTAGCCTTGCTCATAATTGCCTTTCCTAGTGCAGCTGCCCTATTTTACTATCTTCAGACTCTTACATATTGTTTTTTTTTATGTTTTGCCCTGCTTTTAGCTGCTAATAATACCTCTCTCTCCCCCTCCAAAGCCCCTCTCTATTGTAGCTTATTTTAACCATACAGCACTGGGTTTGCTTCAAGTAAATCTACTTGTGTAGCTTGAGGCCAGTGTCCTTTTGTAAGCTTACTTCTGCTCATATTTTATTTATTTTTATTTTACTTCTGTGACTATACCTTTTAGAAGTTTTATATCCTTCTCTCTCAAGCTAGTTTTTCACTGTCTTTTTCTGATTGTTTCTATGACTTCATCTTGACCAGGGTGCTAGTCCCGCTCCGCTCGGGCTCACTTCGCCCTCTACCCTACCCCCATTCCCACCCACCCCATTTCAATTACCTTTATACCTAACTATCCCTCCCCTTCCTGTCCCACTAGCCACTATAATTTCACTTCCTGCCTATTGCCACAACCACCTTACTAATCTGTCAATCTTGTCAACACCAGTTCCTCTATACCACTGTCTCTCTACCTACTCTATCTGACCATATTTTAGAGGTTCATACTAGGCTATCTGCCCTAGGGCATTTATAAGCCTTGCCAGAATGTGTTTGGCTTTTGCCATCCATTTTAAATTTATTTTGCTATGCCCTTTTTCGAGGTTAGTATACTGTGCCTCTGTCTAACAGTGACACAGAAGTGATACCCGGGGTAAACCTACGATCTCCCATCCACTCATCAAGATTCCTCTTGAATAGAGTCAATGAGGGACTCTACCTAACCTGGACTGGGATTTTATTCCAGAGTGAAGGGAGCCTCTGGGTTATGAATCTGTCCCTCCAGCATGTCCTATTTATTTCAGTGCTGAGGTTCAAGTCTCTCGGCCAGTGCTCGATGGGATTTGGATTTTCTGAGGTGCAGCATGTCCATTAATTCCAGGTTGGACATGGCTTTATACGTCAGGCACAGATCGCCTCTGAACAGGCGGTATGCCACTGAGTAGAGCTGGAGTTTCTTTAACCGGGCAGCATATGGCATCTGTTTGAGCCCTTTGATCCTCTTGGTGAGGTACTTTTGGGGTCTTTCCAGTTGCTGCAGGTGTCTGGTAAGGTACATCCCAAAAGGGCATTGTACTCAATTATGGGCCTGATGAGGGATGAGTAAAGAGGCACGATGACCGCCCTGATCTAGATGTGAATCCCTTCATGATTAGGTGGGCTATATAAAATGTTTTTCTAACCAGTTTGGCCACGTGGTTGTCAAATGAGAGATTGCTATCAACTTGGGTCCCCAGGTCCCTAATTACTTCTTCTGTACTTAATGGATTACCACCTATGTGGTAATTTGTGGGCACTTTGTTTTTGCCAAAGGGGATGACTATACACCTTTTGGCATTTAGCTTGAGGCCATGGCTCTGGCACCAGTTGACTGTTTCTATGAGGCCCTTTTGGAGGATGCTTGTGTCGGCTGGAGAGTCGATTATGGTGCCCAGTTTGCAGTCATCTGCGAACTTGGTCAGCCACAGTCCTTCCGTGTTGGCCTGTACCTCCGAGAAATATATGCCGAACAAGAGAGGTCTCAGGACTGAGCCTTGTGGGACACCACTTGTAACTAGTTTGGAGTCTGACATGGCTCCAGCAATTCTAACCATGTGGGTTCTGTCCTTGAGCCAGTTTGCAATCCATCTAGTGACATAGGGGTTTATATTTAAGCTGGTGAGCTTATCTATAATGCCCGAGTGGGGTATTGTATCGAAGGCTTTTGCGAGGTCCAGGTAGGCTGTGTGGACCACCTTCCCCTCGTCAATGGCCTTGGTGACTGTTTCAAAGAAATCAACCAGGTTTAAGAGGCAGGATCTGCCCTTAACATAGCCGAACTGGGTAGGATCCAGTGTCTGTAGGTCCCCAATATCTTTATTTATGAGGTCCATGATGATCCTTTCCATAGCTTTGCAGACCAAGCTAGTCAGGCTTATGGGGCGATAGTTTCCAGGATCTGTTGAGGCACCACCTTTATGGAGAGGGACCACTGTTGCTGAACGCCACTCTTTGGGCACATATCCTGTAGTAAGGCTGAGATTGAACAGTAGTTTTATGTTTGGGTTTAGCTCTTCTTGGAGTTCATGTAGGACGCAGCCCGGGACACCGTCTGGTCCCATTGATGCTGTGTTTTTTGCTTTGGAGAGGGTGGCTCTCACCTGAGCATCTGAGATGTCAGGGGGGCAGCACTCTGCTGGGATAGATATTTGCCCTTTTGGTGGGGAGGGGAGAAGTTTGCGCTGAACCTGTCAGCTAGGATGTTGGCAATGTCTGTGGGTTCAGTGTATTTTTTGTCATTTTGGACTAATTCTGAGCATATCTGGGAATTACCACCCAGGTTCCTAACATAACTAAAGAAAGCCTTGTGATTATCCTTAGTGTCCTGTGCAATTTTTCTCTCGAAGCTGGCCTTAGACAATTTTATGAGTGCCCGTAGTTTTTTGCTAATACTGATCAGTGATGCCTTCCCTTTTTGGGATTTTGCTCTACCATTTAGTAGCTTCCTCCTTCTATTGTATAGTTTGTTTATGGCTGGGGTCCACCAGATAGGATGTCTGCCTTTGGAGGATTGGGTCTTGGTTTTATTTGGGATTGCATGATCCATGCATTCATGAAGGTGTTCATAGAATGCGTTTATAAAGGATTCTGCGGTCTGGGCCGTATTTTCCACAGGCCCAGGGGCTTTGAAGGATTCCACCTCGGTTTTGAGGAGTGTGAAATTTGCTTTAGAGAAGTTTTTCACTGTGGTTTTCTGGGCAGGGGGTGGGGTCGGGATGTGAATATCCAGTGAGATTAGTTTATGGTCTGATCTTACCAGTGAGGGATACACTTCTGGTCTGGAGCATAGAGTCCCCATGTTGGTGATGATCAGGTCGAGTATGTTTTCCCCTCTTGTGGGAGTGGTAACAAGTTGTTCCATAGCATTTGAGTTTATAAATTCTAGGAATCTTTGGGCTAGGGTGTTGGAGTTAGAGTAATGCTCCCAATCTATGTTTGGGTAGTTGAAGTCGCCCAATATAATGGTGTTTGGAGAGACCTTCATATTTTCCAGTGTTCTCAGGAAGGCCGAGTGGGGTTCCTGGGTTTGGGAGGGTGGTCTGTAGCAGGCTATAAACTGGAAGGCAGTTTTACCCACTGTTAGTTGCACATGAATAGTCTCTGATGCTTCGTGCTTTGCCACCAACCTGGAGGTGTGGGTATCTTTGATGAATATCGATACTCCCCCTCCTTTTGTGGTTCGATCAAGTTTTGGGGCGAAAAGCATGGTATGAGGTATAACCTGGTAGTGCTGGGGTGCTCTCGGGAGCCCTGAACCAGGTTTCTGTTACTGCACAGATATCGATGTTCTCCATGCTAAGGAGAGTTTCGAGTGCGTGCATCTTGAGGTTTAGACTTCTGGCGTTGAGTACCATTACTCTTAGTTTCTTATCCCTTGTGATACCTATGGAGGTGGGTTTGTCTTTTGAGCCTTGCCTAAAAAAGGCACTATGGGGTAGCAAGTGCCTTTGCCAATATCCGAAAGCCCAGGGGTGACAGGTGCAAGCTGTCCCTAGCGAAGCATCATGGCTTGTCGAGCATATCATCCCCAAGCTGACAGGCATTGGATCCCCTTTGAATGACACCAGTACTTAAGCCAATTGTTGAAATTGATCATCTTGTCTTCATATTGTGGCATCATTCTTGGTGAGGGTAAGATGCTACTCAAGGTCAGGGTCATACCGGCCTGGTCTACATGCTCAGAGAGCTCCTTTATGTCTCTTTTCATGTAGTCCAGGGAGGTATGTCTCAGGTCATTCACACCAGCATGGACAATGACTGAGTCATATTTGTACTTGCCTTGGAGTGACCTGAGTGCTTGTGTTATGTGGTGGATCCTAGCGCCTGACAGGCTGCTCACCGTGACCCTCTCCTTGTTCAGCCTGGTGAGCGGGACGTCAGTGTGCCTGTCGATAGAGTCACCTATTACAAGTGTATCAGGTGTGTTGTTTAGTCTTAAGGGCTGTGACTGTTTGGCACACTGGCTTTGTGAGATATGTGTTGCACGTGTTTTGTTTTGGGGTAGCGGTTGCTTGGGTGTCTGATTTGGAGGTCTCTGCTGCTTAGGCAGATCTTTATTTAGAGCCTCCGAGTATGTTTTGTGTGATTATGTGTTTGGTTTGCTGTCGTGGTAGGTCTATGTGAGACTGGAATTGTAGTGAGTGTGGTTTCCTTCTCCTCCTGACTGGTTATGCCAGTACTGAGTTGAGAGAGCTTAGCCTCCAGTTTGGCTATATGGTTGCATCTCTCACATGGGTTGGAATTTGTTGGGAGGAGGAGAGGGTTGTCTGTGTACATGAGGCAGTTGTAACATTGCCTCAAGATTCCCAGATTCACCAGCTGGACCGGAGAGGAGATTGACAACTGACCTTTGGACATGCTAGAATAATATTGGGAATTCCTTAATAATTGAAAAGAAGGGCCAGTGGGGAGTGAGGGTGTAGTGCTTTTAATTTTTAGTGCTGACTTATATAATTGCTTTAGTGAGCAAGTGCCAGGTAACTTAAGTGCAATGTGTTACAGGTAACTTAAATGCAAAATCGACAAACAGTAACTTTCTTTCAAGTGAAACAAGGAAATAAGTACAGTAAGCAATGCAGATATCACTAGTGATCCACAGAAGCGCTGAGAAGCTGCATATTAGGTGGAATTAGCGTTCCAGGAAATAACAAGCAAACAAACAACAAGCATATAAACAAAGCTAGATTCAGCAGGCCTGGATCTAGTCTATGCTACAACAAACAAGGTGTACCAATTTCAGTAAGATACAGTTCAAATATTCAGGCACTATAAACCTTTAACCAGAAATTCCCAGCTCAGAAGGGCAGAGTCCAGCCTCTTCTCCCACAAGAGTGCAGACCACGAACCTTCTTAATGTAAAATAACTGGCCTGAAGCCCAAGTGCTTAAACCAGAACTAATACACTTTAAGAATAACAGACACTGGGCTCTCAATCAGCAGTTCCCAACTTAGAA
Organism: Protopterus annectens; assembly: GCF_019279795.1. Taxonomy (NCBI): domain Eukaryota; kingdom Metazoa; phylum Chordata; order Ceratodontiformes; family Protopteridae; genus Protopterus; species Protopterus annectens. The sequence continues at coordinate 532,308,393 of NC_056743.1, forward strand.
GGATGAAAGCTACCTGTCCTGCCACCACAGTGCATGCCACAAACCTTCCTAATGTAAAACAACTGGTCTGAAGCCCAAGTGCTTAATCCAAAAGACTTAGAATGATAGCTACACTTTAATCAAGTTACTACCAAGCAGTAATAAATACAATTGAATACTTTAGAGAATGCCTGGATTAGTGCTCAAGTTACACAAACAAAGCTAGATCCAGCAGGCCCGAATCCAGTCTATGCCACAGCAAACAAAGCGCACCAACTTCAGTAAGAAGCAGTTCAGATATGCATGCACTATAAGCCTTTAACCAGAAATTCCCAGCTCAGAAGGGCAGAGTCTAGCCTCTCCTCCCACAAGAGTGCAGACCACGAACCCTCTTAATGTAAAATAGCTGGCCTGAAAGCCCAAGTGCTTAAACCAGAATTAATACACTTTTAGAATAACAGACACTGAGCCCTCAATCAGCAGTTCCCAACCTAGAGGGATGTAAGCTACCTGTTCTGCCACTACAGTGGAGACCACAAACCCTCTCAGTGCAAAACAACTGGTCCGAAGCCCAAGTGTTTAAACCAAAAGGCTTAGAATGAGTTACACCAAGCAGTAATAAATACAATTGAGTACTTTTAAGATGATGCAAAAGTAAAAAAAAAGTAGGTAGAAACACAAGTACAGTAAAAGCAAATGAATTTTTTTTTTTTCTGAACAAGTATTCCAACATGTATTATTTTCTAATATCTTCTACACTACTCCTTATTCTCTCTATCTCCACCTCTTACCAATCCAGTCTCTCTGACCCACTCCTATGTTCACCAACTTCTGCCTCATACAACATATATCCATCTACTTCATATTTTACTATCTCCCCTAATCTCTTTACTACCTCTACCTCAAGTCTATATAAACTATCCATAATACAGGTTTTTAAACCTTCCCACAAAGCTAAGTCAAAACTATACAAACTCCATCTAGCATCTACTACACACTCTCTCCTCACTAAAAACTTACTTTGTTCTGGAGATATCCATCCCAACCCTGGCCCCTCTTCTCTCCCCAAAACTACCTCTACACTGCCCCCATCTTACTCCTCTAACAGTCACCAACCTCAATCACAACAATCATCTCCATCTAAATACTTAACTATTTACTCATTGAATATTCAGAGTCTAGCTAGTAAAGTCACTGAGCTGCACTCATGGATAGCTCTCAATACCCCTCACATTCTCTCCCTATCTGAAACCTGGCTCAAGCCACAAATCTCAAATAGTGAAATACTCCCACCAGGTTATAATATCTTCTGATCTGACAGACCTGTAAAAAAAGGTGGTGGCGTGGCCATCCTCTACTCAAACATTCTTAACCCCTCAACATACCCTTCCCCAATTCATGACTTCCTCCCAGCTGAAATCATCATCCTTAACTGCCATTTGAATCCCCACAAAAAACTTGCAATTGCCTCTATCTACCTTCCTCCTGGTAACAATCTGCACATTCTTGAAAACATCCTATCCTGGTTCTCCTACAACATATCATATGAGACACTTATCCTTGGTGATGTCAACATTGATTGGTCCAAACTCACAACTGACTCCCCCAACTCAGTATCCACCTACACGTCTTCCACCAACTTATAACATATCCCACTCACTTCCATAAAAATTCCACTTCCAGCTCCATCATAGACTGGATCCTTACCAATTCCCCCCCACCAATACCACAATCCCACCACCTTACCTGACTCCCTCAGTGATCATCTCCCTACCACCATCTTAAGACACTACTCCCATATTCCTAAACCCCACCTTATCAAAGACTGCCGAAAACCATCAACTTTCAATTCACCCCAATTTAACTCCATTCTCCACAACATAGATTGGTCCATCCTAAAACACCTCCCCCTAAACTATGCTGTAAGCACTTTCAATAGCATCTTCATGAATACTCTAAACTCCTTAGCTCCCTCAAGGAAGATCAGAGTAAAATCAAACCATGCTCCCTGGCTCTCCAAAGAGACTAGGTTCCTTATGAAACACAGAGATCATGCTTGGAAAACCTGGACTAAAACTAAGCAACCACCTTTTCTTCAAAAATACAGACAACTGAGGAACCTTGCAAAAACATACAAATAATGACAAAGTTATACTATAGCTCTGCTCAGCTTAACAACAAATACAATCCTCGAAAATTTTGGACAACTCTCAACATCATCTATCCTGGAGAGCCCTCTATTCCCTCCCCATACCCTAACTCTTCCTCTCAGGAAACAGCTACCCTCCTGAATAAACACTTTATCTCTTCCATCCAAAAACTGGTAACCTGTAAGCCAAACTCTACTTCAACACCCACCTCTCCAAGTCCCACTAACACAACTTTGTTTACTTTTGAGCCAGTTCCCATTACTTACATCAAATCTCTACTACTCAAGCTAAAACCTTGCTCTCCTTCCATTGACAATCTATCTCCTACAGTCTTCAAACTTGCTGCTAACTCAATTGCCTATCCTGTATCTATACTAATTAATCAATCTATTCTGGAATCAACTGTCCCCACCCTTTTGAAATCTTTCTTCACTATCCCTCTTCATAAAGGTGGAAACTCCACTGACCCCTCAAACTACCGACCCATTGCCATTCTGTCCCCCCTCTCCAAGATATTAGAAAAATGTATTCACTCACAGCTTCTCAATCACCTCCTCACACACCACTTACTTACCTCTACCCAACATGGATTTCGTCCTCACCACAGCACCACCACTGCCCTCCTCTCTTTCACTCATATCATTGCAGAGGCCCTAGATAACAATAAACTCATTTCCTGTCTCTTCCTAGATCTCTCCAAAGTCTTTGATACTGTCTCTCATCCTCTACTACTATCCAAACTCGCAAATCTCCAACTATCCCCCTCCACACTTGCCTGGTTTAATAGTTACCTATCTGGCAGGGAACAATCTGTCAAATTGCTTTCATCCTCCTCATCTTTGCTTCCCATCTCCACTGGTGTTCCCCAAGGCTCCATCTTGGGACCCCTTTTGTTTAACACCTTCACCAATGATCTTTACACCTCATGCAAAGAATCCTCCCTTATTCAGTATGCCGATGACTCCACACATATAGCCATCTCAAATAACATTCCTGAACTACACTCCCTGACCCAACAGGCCCTACTATCCACTGAACAATGGCTCTCTCACAACCTATTGATCCTAAATCCCAAAAAGACCAAACTCCTACTTTTCCTTCCCCGTTCTCTTTCTCATCACAAAACCTCCTTTTTTATTACATCTTCTAACAATACAAACATCCAACCTGACACCCACACAAAACTCCTAGGGGTTATTATCGATGACGAACTCAAGTTCAACCTACACATACTCCAATGTATTAAAAAAACAACCAGAAACTGGTCTGCTATATCAGAACAAAAAATTCCTAACCCCCTGAATCCAGACTTACCCTGGGCCAGGCACTCCTCCTCCCCAGTTCTTACCAATATCCAGGCCTCCACTCTAAACAAACTGCAACAGACTTACCATAAAACAGCCAGATTCATTACTAACTCCCCATACAACTCACACCACTGCATTTCTTTAAACTCTCTTCAATGGCTTGAACTTCCCCAGTTTCTGCTATCTTATCAATTTCATATGCTACACTCTATTCTTTATAAACCCTCCTTCTGTCCATCTCTATCTTCCTTAGTCTCCATCTACATCCCATCCCGGACCCTCCGTACTTCTAACCAACAATTACGTGATATCTACCACCCAAAAAGGTCAGTAGGCAAACTACTCTACAAACACTCCCTTGCCCATGCTTGGAACAAACTTCCCCTTGACTTACTTTCAGTCTCCCACACCTCACACTTTAAAAATTAACTAAAAGCTTATTTTCTCAATTCCAGAACCTGCCCTTGCCATAACCCTACCTAGTCTTCCTTCCCTTTATGTACCCTCAAAAGGACCATACTTAGTACCTCATTACACCTCTCTCTTCAATGTGTCTACTATGCATTTGCACAATTTTATACAAACAAAAAATGTTTATTGTTGACCTATTGAACTATATCAATGTAAAATTCTTACTTAGCTTCTTTTTAATGCAACTTTAACTTTATGCATGTAACCCAACATATATGTGAATTGTTTTGCTATAACTGCTATTATATCCATATTGTTTAAAATTGTACTTGTTTTAAAATGTATTACTGGAGCTTTTCTCCTCGGGTCTCCACTGAAAATGGGCCACAAGCCCAGTTGGACAAATCCGGTTAACAAATGTCAATAAATAAATAAATAAATAAATAAAGTGAATTAGTTGTTCTGCTGGGTGATGCTTTTTTGTTGTGTTTCATCCTTTTAAGTTCTGTGTAACTTTTAACTCCTATTAAAACATGTATGAACTCATTTAACTTAGTGCTTCACAGTTGCTCTTGTCCATGTTGTGATGCTAGCATTGCAAACTTAGCTGTAGTAGTAGAAGATACATTTGCTAGTATGACTTAGAAAAATGTTTATTAACTACTGTATAAAAAATGGGACTAAAATAGAATACAGCTAGAAATCACTTGCTCTAAACAACCCCTTTTTCTCGTCTGCATATTACCATAAAAAGAATGATGTTTTCATTTCCATGTACTGAAGTCAGCATTAAGAATCTAGCTATGCGTTATCACTTTTTTATTGAGTCTATGTTTATGGAAAGAATATCTATAATCTGCAGATTAACCTTATTCAAAATTTGCAATAAAACAGCCACTTTCAAGATTCATGTCCATCACAGGGCAACCTATTTTATAAAAACTGCATGCTCAGTATATGTTTCTATGAATCACAGCAGTGTGAAAAGTATTTTCTTTTCTCATTATGAGAGTACCACACTACATCAAACATCCCAGAAAATAAATTATTTTGCTTTGTTTCCGAGCTAGTTAATAGGTAAAGATAAGAGTGAACTTTTGATTTATTATGGGATTATGCTAATGGGAGGAAAATCACAAAGGAAAATATTTACGAGCCAAGGCAGTGAGTCATTTGTGCATATAATGTCACCAGAAAACAATTCCTTCTTCTGAGTCATGCTGATAATAACATTTAACACATTTACAAATGTACAATACACTCAATATATTTATTTCGCTTTTTTGCATTCTAATTCAGAGTTGCTGTGATGTATAAATTTTTCCATTGGTCATGCCTGATGAGTTTAATGCCAACTATTTCCTCGATTGTGAATGGAATTCATTATATGAAATATGCATTCAGATCACGAAGTGAACTTGTCAAAAGCAGACAATGCTGTGCTACCAACTTTCTTAAATGATGCTTCCATCTGGACAAGCAACATAGATCATAATTCATCACATTTCATTTTTTTTACACTGACATTCTCATGTTATAAACCGATACACTGTAAATACGCAAGATCTTGAATGATGTCTAAACAGTATATGAAACAAAGCATATGTTAGCAGTTAAATGATTTAGTTCTTTTAGCTTTGTTATATTCGCTGGACAGTCCATAATGGGCTTTGCTGATTTCACTGCAGTGCAGATTACATATTCTATCATATTGACAAGATTAAGTTACTGTCAAGAAATGCAGCAATAGTTATCAAAGAGCCCACCCTCAGAACTTTGTACCTCGTTAGCTCTTAAGTGACTCAACTTCTACTGAAACAAAGCACTGTGCAGAAATAATACAACAGAAATTTTCAGCCATTCAAAGGCAATAATAAATAAGACTGAACCAGCATATGTTTCAAGAAAATCAGTTCTTATTCATTGGAAGTGAACTGCTTGCTGCATTAAACAATTCAAATTAAAACCTTATAATGCCATCTGGTGCTCTGCATATGCATTATTTTGCAGCAATTATGAGATTTGCAATATTTATTGTACATCTGCATACATTTTCCTGTTTAATACACTGGACATGTTATAATCAATTGTTTCAGGGAATTTCACAACTGCATGTAGCAGCTGCTATTCTGCAGACCGGAAAAGACATTCTAAGGTTTTCCTGGGCAAGGCAAGTACAATTTCTTTTTGAAAGACAGATGTTAATTAAATGTTCTTTGTAGAGGGTTTTTCAGTTTTATGTTCATCAGTTCTGCTTCTTTCTATCAAATCCAAAGTAATAGCACAAGTGCAAAAGCCACTCAAAAGAAAATGCTAAATAAAATCTGAGCTGTAACTCACACAAGTAGAAAACCTTGTCTAGAATCCTAACATTCATTGTTTGTTCTCTTCTGCAGACTCTAAATGCATGAAGTTTGCAGGCAACTAATGATTTCCTTCTACCCTACACCCTGTATTCTTTTAGTATTTTGTCATATCAGGTATGCTTAGATGTGTGAATTAAACATTTCTCACCTATTTCAAACTGTAAATTAAGTTTTGGAAGTCATATATCATCATACTAAGTGCAGTTAGGTATTTGAATTAAATATTTATCCAATAGATTGCAATTGCTTCAGTGAAATGGTAATGAATTTTTTGAAAGAGCATTTTGTAGAACATTTTGAAAACCTAAGGATACCGACACATAGCTCTCAAATGTACAGAGTTTTGCAGAATGACCAGATTTTTGCCTCATACTCTTTGTCTATTTTTCATATAATTGCAGTTTTCTAGCACTTCATTGGCAAATCATTGATGTCTTAAGTCAGAAAATAATGACAGGCATTTGAGTTTCAGACATCATAACCTTCAGGAACATCATGCTGATGCAAAACCTGTTATTTCTATCTACTTTCTAAGTTTGTAAGAGCAATATTTAAACATGGTTCCTGGTTTTAGGCCTTTGTCCCCCCTTTATTTATGGCTTTGCCCAGATTTCTTCCTTTAAGAGTTTGACAGGTATGAATGTGTTCCACATATTTTCAGATATTATACAAATTGCACATATAGAAGGCATCTATTTACAAAAGGATTTCTGTTAACCGTTGTTGTTGTGTCTTTCGGCTTTTCCCAGTTAGAGGTCGCCACAGCAGAACTCCAGTCCGCTAATGATTGGCAGTAGATTTTTACGTGCCGATTTGCCGGTCCTGACGCACAACCTTCAACGAAGGTACGCTCATTCACGCAAGTCTCCACACAGAAGATGCTCTAGCTGAGAATCGAACAGGACGTCTTACTGTGAGACGACAACGCTACCGCAGCACCACCAAACCGTATGTTGTCTAATTACAAGCCAGCCTGAGAGAAATCACTGAAGCCAAGCTGATGGATCTCTTATTTAGTCATTCAGCATCCTTAAACAGGGTGGAAATGGCAGGTAACTATTATTGCCATTTACTGTATGCAACAGAAAGGCTGCTCCTGTCTCTTATCTGCAGAAAAGATTCAATATTTCCTCACAGGCTAAAATCTACATTTTGTTGAAGTTGGAGAACCTTATGTGATACTGACACACAGGAAGACTTTATGATTCTGCTTTGAATGCAGAAGATAAAGTTTGCCATGCACCCCTATAGAGGGAACAGGTTATCATACCTCTGCCACTTTTTGGGTGTATAAAAACATCTGAAGTGTTCCACAATTGTCCCTCATTTCTCATATGACAGGACCACTAATTTTATTGTATAAATATCAAGGCAGCAGCTACTTTACTTTGCACTATTTGAGAAACACACCTTGGTTAAATTGCAAGCCATGCTTTTATACCTAATGTTTACATAATGTGAGGCCATATGGAATATATAATACCTAAAATGTTTGGTTTGGAAATAAGTTCACAAAGTGCTCCCTGAACATCATTCACAATCAGTGACAATGAATTGTTAGGAACTGATGCAACTTGTATATGCCATTAACCTGGCATTTTGCGAATAACATTTTGTAACTCTTCTCTGTTTTATGACTTATTAGTGTGAGTTTTGGGCTGGCCATCTGGCAGGTATGTTATATCTGAAGATACACAGCATAAAAACATCATGAAACAGAATCCACGCTGACTTCAGGAAATGTCATTCACCATTTATACTGGTACCTCAGCCTTTCACCTTCAAGGAATAATTCAAATACAAAACCCACCTCCTTTTATACAAACCAGGTATCTAAACAATTACCCAATTACATCATTTACATAATCTAGAACAATTAATCCAGTGATAAAAAAAAAATAAGCTCTCATATCAAAAAACAGTGTCAACATATAAATGCATTTTAAACTGCCTTACTGACTTTGAAGAAAAACTGACTTTAAAGAGAACTGACATGTACTAGAAATACTATAATACAACTGGATAATGTATGCAAAACATTGTTGTGTCTTTTGGCTTTTCATGGTTTGGGGTCGCCACAGCGGAACTCGGGTCCGCTAATGACTGGCAGTAGATTTTTACATGCCGAGTTGCCGGCCCTGACGCACAACCTTCAGCGAAGGTACGCCCATTCACGCATGTCACCACACAGAAGACGCTCTAGCTGAGAATCGAACAGGACAACGTCTTACTGTGAGGCGACAACACTACCGCAGCACCACCACCTCAAAACATTCATAACATAAACACTGTTATCTAAATAACCACAGTATAATAAATATTCTAGATAATTAAATAATACACACTTACTGAAGATGTTTTGGTAAGTTCTTTGTTTCCCAACCATATTACATTTTCATATGGCTGTTTTTTTGATATGAAAGATTAATGTTAAATCTGTTATTAAGGGCCAGTTGGTAAAGGGTGGCCCGCATGTTTTCTGATGATGATGAATTTTATATGGAATGTCAAATCTTGAGGGGAATGTTTCTGAAACGGGGGTTCCCTAGCCAACTTTTAGAAGAGATGATATTTCAGGTCCAACACAAGAGAAACAATGGAGTATTTAGTCCAATACTTTCAACTAGGCATGTAGCCCTCAACATTGTGGCATCTTTAGTTGAGCGGAGCCAGTCATATAAAAACAAACCCACCCAAGGTGACTTTTATCACATACGACAAAATATGTATAAAAATTGGACTCTACTTAGTTCAGATACAGATCTGACTTTTATTCTTGAATCCAGACCTAGATTTGTCTATAGGAGAGGGCAGAACCTTAAAAGTTTGTTGGAGAGGGGTAAGATCCCAGTTGCAAGGGCTCCAGGCATGTATAAATGTGAGATCTGCTCCCAGTGTAGATTTATAGAGGTGGGTAATGCCTTCTCCATTAGAGGGAGAATATATTACATAAATAAAAGATTTAGAGCAGCATCTTACCCTCACCTAGAATGATGCCACAGTACAAAGACAAAATGATCGATTTTAACAATTGGCTAAAATTTTGGTGTCATTCAAAGGGGATCCAGTGTCTGTCAGCCTGGGATGACATGCTCGACAAGCCATGTTGCTTCGCTAGGGACGGCTTGCACCTGTCACCACTGGGCTTTCGGATATTGGCAAAGGCCCTTGCCACCCCCATAGGGCCTTTTTTAGGCAAGGCTCAAAAGTCAAACCCACCTCCATAGACAGCACAAGGAACAAGAAACTAAGGGTAATGCTGCTAAATGCCAGAAGTCTTAACCTCAAGATGCACACACTCGAAGCTCTCCTCAGTATGGAGAACATCGATATCTGTGCAGTGAAAGAAACCTGGTTCAAGGTTCCAGAGAGCACCCCAGCACTACCAGGTTATACCTCATATCATGCTTTTCGGCCCCCAAACCCAGACCGAACCACAAAAGGAGGGGGAGTTTCCATATTTATCAAGGATATCCACACCTACAGGTTAGTGGCATTGCACGAAGTATCGGAGATCATCCATGTGCAACTAACAGTGGGCAAGACTGCTTTTCAGTTTATAGCATCCTACAGACCACCCTCTCAAAGTCAGGAATCCCACTCGGCTTTCCTGAAAACATTGGAGAACATGAAGTTCTCTCCGAACACCATTATATTGGGCGACTTCAACTACCCAAACATAGACTGGGAGCACTACTCAAGCCCCAGCACCTTAGCCCAAAGGTTCCTGGAAATTATAAACTCAAATGCTATGGAACAACTAGTCACCACTCCCACAAGAGGGATAACATACTAGACCTGATCATTACCAACATGGGTACTCTATGCTCCATACCAGAAGTATATCCCTCATTGGTAAGATCAGACCATAAATTAATTTCACTGGATATCCACATCCCGACCCCACCCCAACCCAGAAAACCACAGTGAAAAACTTCTCAAAAGCGAACTTCTCACTTCTCAAAACCGAAGTGGAATCCTTCAAGGCCCCAGGGCCAGTGGAAACTACGGCCCAAACTGCAGAATCCTATATAAACGCATTCTACGGACATCTCCAGGAATGCATGGATCATGCTATCCCAAACAAAATCAAGACCCAATCATCCAAAGGCAGGCGTACAGTCTGGTGGACCCCAGCCATAAATAAACTGTACAACAGAAGGAGGAAGCTACTACATGATAGAGCAAAATCCCTAATAGGGAAGGCAACTCTGATCAGTACTAGCAAAAAATTACGATCCCTCATAAAATCCTCCAAGGCCAGCTTCGAGAGAAAAATTGCACAGGACACTAAAGACAATCATAAGGCTTTTTTCAGTTATGTTAGGAACCTGGGATGCAACTCCCAGACTTGTTCTGAGTTGATTCTAAACGACAAAAAATACACTGAACCCACAGACATCCCCAATATCCTGGCAGACAGGTTCAGTGCAAACTTCTCCACCCCCTCCCCCCCAAAAGAGCAAGTATCTATGCCGGCAGAGGGCTGCCTCCCAAACATCTCTGATGCTCAGGTGAAGGCTGCCCTCTCCAAAGCAAAAACCACTGCTTCCATGGGACCAGATGGCATCCCAGGTTGCGTCCTACATGAACTCCAAGAAGAACTAACCCCTCAAATAAAACAGCTGTACAATCTCAGCCTCACTACAGGATATGTGCCCACAGAATGGCGTACAGCAACAGTGGTCCCACTCTACAAAGGTGGAGCCTCTACGGACCCTGGAAACTATCGCCCCATAAGTCTGACTAGCCTAGTCTGCAAGGCTATGGAGAGGATCATCATGGAGCTCATAAACAAAGACATTGGGGACCTACAGACACTAGATCCTACCCAATTCGGCTTCGTCAAGGGCAGATCCTGCCTTTTGAACCTGGTCGACTTCTTTGAAACAGTCACCAAAGCCATAGATGAAGGGAAGGTAGTCCACACAGCCTGTCTGGACCTAGCAAAGGCATTTGACACAATACCCCACTCGGGCATCATAGATAAGCTATCCAGCTTAAATATAAACCCCTATGTCACAAGATGGGTCACAAACTGGCTCAAAGCCAGAACCCACAGAGTGAGAGTTACTGGAGCCATGTCAGACTCGAAACCGGTAACAAGGGGCATCCCACAAGGTTCTGTCCTGGGACAGCTCTTGTTCGGTATATACTTTACCGAGGTACAGGCCAACGTGGGAGGACTATGGCTCACCAAGTTCACAGATGACTGCAAACTGGGCGCCATAATCGACTCTCCAGCTGACACAAACATCCTTCAAAAAGGTCTCACAGAGACGGATAACTGATGCCAGAGCCATGGTCTAAAGCTAAATGCCAAAAAGTGTATAGTCATACCCTTTGGCAAAAACAATGTGCCCACAAATTACCACATAGGCGGTAACCCATTAAGTACAGAGAAAGTAATTAGGGATCTGGGGACCCAAGTTGATAGCAATCTCTCCTTTGACAACCACATTGCCAAAGTGGTTAGAAAGACCTTCTACATAGCCCACCTCATCATGAAAGGATTCACATCTAGATCAAGAGAGGTAATCGTGTCCCTTTATTCATCCCTCATCAGGCCTATCATCGAATATAATGCCCTTTTGGGATGTACCTTACCCGACACCTGCAGCAATTAGAAAGACCCCAAAAGTACCTCACCAAGAGGATCAAGGGACTCAAGCAGATGCCATATGCTGCTCGGTTAAAAAACTCCAGCTCTACTCAGTTGCATACCGCCTACTTCGAGGCGATCTATGCCTGACATATAAAGCTATGTCCAATCCAGAATTAATGGACATGCTCCACCTCAGTAAATCTAAATACCTTAGAGCCACACGCTCGAGGGACTTGAACCTCAGCAGAGAAATAAATAAAACTTGCTGGAGGGACAGATTCATAACCCAGAGGCTCCCTTCGCTCTGGAATAGAATTCCAATTCATGTTAGGCAGAACACCTCACGGAATCTCTTCAAGAAGAATCTTGATGAGTGGATGGGGATCGTAGGTTTGTCCCAGGGATTACTTCCGTGTCACTATTAGATAGAGGCACAGTAAACTAAACCTTAAAAAGGGCACAGTATACTCAAATCAAGGGGTGGCATAAGCCAAACAAAATCGGGCTAGGCTTGTAATTGCCCAGGGCAGATAGCCTAGTATGAACCTATGAATTGTGCCACCAAGGGAGTGGTCTATTTAGCAACCTGCAACTTCTGCCCTTGTTTCTACATCGGTAAAACTGATCGTAGATTCAAGGTCAGGGTCTATGAACATATTTACAGCATCAGGAAGTTAAAATTGGAGAATGCACTGGCTAAGCACCCCTTGCACAGTTTCAAGTTTAGGGTGATTGATCAAATTGAACAAGATCCCGGGGGGGGGGGGCTCACCCTTAAGCTAGAACTGTGCAAATTATTATGGAAAATAAAACTGAATGCCTACAATGCTCCAGGACTAAATGATTTATGTTCCTTGTCTTGTGTTTTAAAACTGAAGAGTCTGCAGAGGTAATTGATCACTTCTTCTGTACATTTGTTGTTTGTTTACATCACTGGACCTTACTAGAATTACTTTTCCATACTCTTTGTATTTTTTCTATTATATTAGTTAACTGACAGGCTGGGTAACAGTTGATTTTACTGGTGAGTATGTCCTTTGAATTAATTACTTCTTTTGAATGAATTGCTTCTTTTAAATGAATTGCTCATTTTGCCCTTAATTATTTAGCACAGTTTTTAAACAAAGTTTTTTATAATATTTTTAAAATCAGGTCATCCTCAGCGTGCATGTTCATTCTTGGTCAGTTTTATTCATGCTTATTCATTTAGCATTTGTATTTATATTGAAATGTTTTTAAATATCTGTAACTTTTGCTTTTAGAAGCTAATTGATGTTCAGCATGTGACACTTTAAATAGCTGCATTTTGCATTAGTTTGGTTTGTCTGATGAAGTCTTGCTCACAGAAGCAAGACAAAAGTGCTTACACTACTTGTTTTTATGAATTAAAACTTGTCTCTGTGGATTATATTTTGTTCCTTGGATTTGTCTTGCCACCTGTGGTCGTTTTCAGCATTTTTTGCCACACAGTGTTGACTTGCGTGTCAGAGTTTTTTGCACATACTGGACTTGAACTTTTGGGACAAACTTCTGTGAATGCGATGCCAGGGGTATGCTGATTCAAAGCTGACCATTCAAGTTCCATTACTGTCCTATTTGCAGTGTAAAAGCATGTCCATTCCAAACATCGTCCTACTTCCTTACACATCAACAATATTTCTTACAATTTAAATTTCAGTCAGTTCAGTACAAATAACTACTTATGATGCATTCATCAAATGTTTGTGACATAATACTACAATTACACTGTCCTAGGATGCTTTGCCCATTTATGAGATAGTCATCCCACTTTTTTTTTAATTATTAGTGCAGTCATACGGATCTCTGATCCTTGAGGGTACATCTTCTCTCCCATCTTTTTGTATGCTACCATATTAGTATCTTTTGCCTTAATGTTTGTGTGGGATGAACTGGGTATATTTTGCAGTAATTATATGGTAATTTAGATGGTTAAATTACAAGCACATGGGCCTATGATATGTTTGAACCTCTTAATGCCAGTGGGCAATATTCTACATTCCTGGTTAAAATAAGTCTTCCAGATGCCTTGTTCCTTTAATGTGCAATATTGGATTGACAAAATACCCCAGTGCAATTCCCTGGAGTTTATTTATACAAGTTCTGATTTATTAACTTCAAGGCATATTACTGTGCATACAATGCTTGCTGATTCAGGTGGGAGGGTATGAGGAAGATCATTTGTGGCAACAGTGGTACCCTCTCAAAAAGGAGGTTACATGGCATGCAACTTTTCTTCAAGGATGCACACCTATGATAAGCAGGTAACAATAGCTGATATCTGCATATGTGGAAGCATGTGTTTGCTACGGGAAGAACTGCAGGTTTCATAGTAATTACGCACGCACATGCACACACCATCTGGTTATGTCAGGCCACTTACAATTAAAAAATGAACTCTGTCAATGGACTGCAGCAAAAAGAATAGGATAAGTGGTGTATGATAGCTAAGACACTGGATTTAAAATGATGTGAACATCTTTTTATTAACATTCAAGTAATAGTGTTTCCTTTCAAACAGTGTTTAAATATATTTTCATATACTGTAACTGACCCAAGTCTGACTCCTTGAAAATTTTGAGAGAATATGTCAAACCATTCTGCGAAAAAACAACCTTTTATATTCTGCAGTGAAAACAAGACAAAATAGTTATTGTGGCACATCCTTCATAAAAGTCAGTAGTAAAGGGGTTAATCATATAACAGTGCTCTCAATGCTCTTCTTCATATATACTGAGTAAAACAAAGTCATTCTCATATTTTACCTCTGTGCACTTAACACGGAGTATGATGTATCTTAAGTTGTATTTAATCCCTACAAACTGGAAAGTGCTGAATTTATTTAGAATAACCTTTGACCATTTGGTTAAGCTAATATATAGCAGTAGTCCATCATCATCCCTTTAATATATTGTCTATTTCCAAAATATCTGCAAATGTCAAGAAAGCAGTATATTGGTAGGTGATGTTCTGTTGCTAATAAATATATAAAAAAAAAAAAAAAGACTTGACTCAATCTATCCAAAGAACACTTGCCTGTCCATATTCCACTTTCTTAAAAACAACATTTTACTAAGCTTCTCAAAAGCCATTACCCAACCCAACCTGTTGGCTGACACTACATTACCTTACCTAGTTACTAGTAAATCATAACAACATGCAAAGACCACCTTTTCAATTTAAGAGATACCCACTCCTTTGCTAAACTATCTAATATTATGCCTGAAATATCAAGAAGTACTGTGAGTTCCATTAGTCATTCCTCTTCTCTTCCAGATTGTTTTTAGATATGTGTTTGTGTGTGTGTACGTGCATGCATGCATACACACACACACACACATGCACATACACATATACATGAAAACATGGTTACATGCTACTTCTTCGCAGATTAAATCCTGATCTGCAGAAGTTTGGCAAGCAGCAACGCAGGCACTGAAACCCAAATTGAAAAAGAAATGTGGTGGACTAAATTGGGGTACCCACACATCAGACTAGCTGAGTTTGTATGAGCAGGAATGAATTCTGATTTAAGAATGTAAATTCATATTAGCATTGTTGAAAATCTGTACAGTGGTAGTCAAAAGTTAGATATTTGTTACAATGCTCTCAAAAAGTCATTTAGCAGTAGCACTGCTTACAACTAAAATTACATGATTCCTTCATGCATTTCCTAATGATCTGCAAGAT
Source organism: Protopterus annectens (assembly GCF_019279795.1). NCBI lineage: Eukaryota > Metazoa > Chordata > Ceratodontiformes > Protopteridae > Protopterus > Protopterus annectens. Next base: position 532,323,919 of record NC_056743.1, read on the forward strand.
ATTCCATTAGAAGCAGAGAAAAACAATGATCATACATCACTGGTTGTCTTGACCTTCTGCCTCATATTTTTACAGAATGTTAACATATATTCTTTAGCGCATAGATTTACTTCCTCATAGAAGATTGTATAATCATTTTGTAAGTTACCAATATTCATTTGCATGTTTCTGTTGTTATTGGTATGACTGCCAAAGAAGGTAGTAGACTGGCTTTGAATTAAGAGAGATGGAAGAGGTGATGCGACACCCCAACATCAAGAAGGAAATGGGCAATAGGAGATTAATGATTGTCAGAAAAATATGTATTAATGTGTGTATTAGTAATATGCTTAGTGCATTTAGAGCTTGAAAAGGGTTAACACATTTATTCTATTTCATACTGCATAAATCTGTACAAACTGCAGATGCTTTCTGACCTTGTATTGTTAGCTAAAATCTTGCTTGTGCCTTGGAAATTTACTGAGAAGTAGATGATTTCTGCTTATGTTAGGAAAATAATGGATAGAACACTACTACTTGTATGAAGCTTAGACAAGAAGTTCCGTTTGTGCTGTGAGAAAATACACAGCTGTAGAAACTATAGATAATTAGGGCAAAGCCTATTTGAAAATATGAACTGCAATCAGCATTTGCTTGTATCTGAATTAGAAGAGTACCTTGAAATGCAACACTGTACAATGGAAGCTTGTAAACGAAGTAGAGCCCACCAAGGCCAGGTTGTTTTTCTCAAAAGTTTCTCACAAATCTAGTCACGTCAGCAGAAAATCTGAGTAACATCTGCTGTAGAACAATACTGAAAGTTGTGTTTGATTACGTCAGCCATAGAAGACCATGTCTTGTAAAACAGTATAAGAATAAACGTACTTCCTGTTAGTAGTTAGACAAATCCTTGTATTTGCATGTTTTTGTCTCCTTGCGGCAAGTAAATAAATATACCTTAACTGAACCTTACGTGTATTGGTCTTTGAAGTTTTTTCCTTTGACAGATTGGTCCTTCGGACCGGAAACCCTCACTTCGCCTCGGATCAGACAGGCCAGGTGGCTTGAAACCATACGGGGAAGAGACCACATCGGTTCTTCTTAGTTGAAAAGCCCTCCGACTGAATTGTCGTACAAAAGAGGCCAGCCATTTTCTGATCTGCGACTGAAGGACGGATTTACTCGAACCAGGTGATCAATCAAGAAGGCTCAGGTAAGGTGAGTCTACTTTTTTTCTGTTTTAGTTCAGGGACTAGATTTGTATTTATTTTGTTAAGACTTTGTTTATACAAGTCAGCGACAAAAAGATTACTGTCATAGATCAGGGAAACAGAGCAGGTAGGCAGTCATTCTGAAGAGACTATAACAAAATCTGTGGTACCACGTTAAAAATAAGGAGTTACGCAACCATTAAAAGGGTAGAACAAAATGGGTAATAATTGTACAAAAAGATCCCAAAATCCGCCGTTAACCGAAGACGCTAAATACATGCAGTCACAGCGTGCTGATAATATTAAATACTACTCAAAATGGGTTAAGTATGAATTTGATGGTAAATTAGAAAAATCCTCACTTGTCAAACAGCTTAAAACCGATTCTAGAGGTCGAGTAAAAAAGCAACGTCAATTAGGAATTCCTCAGGCACACAGGTGGATTGAGGAAGTAAACCGAAGGGAACAAAAGAGTAATAATTCAAAAGCAATGTTTTTAGATAAGGAGGACAATAACTTAGTAATAGCATCAGCCCCTCCGCCTCCCTTACCAGAATATGAGGCAAGTGAACAAGTTAGTCCACCCCTGCGATATCCTGCTGTCACTGTAAGTAGAGACACTACAAAAGCGAAACCGTTTATTAGAGATCCCGTCGAGACCAGGTCTCGAACACGGGCAGGAAACTCAAAAGGGGACATTGAGTTATATCAAATGGGTAGAAATTCACGATGAGTGAAGAAGAAATATGCCCACTTATAGAAGTGCCTAATCCTCAGGCAGGGCAAGAAGGTCAGGACCCAACTATCCTAGTGTATAGACCCTGGACTCCGGAAGACATCCCGAAAGCCATTGAGGGAATTCCCCATCCAAAAGTTAACTTTAGAAAGTTCTTAGAAGACTTGCAAGGAATGAGGCTAAGTTATAATTTAAATGGAGAAGAGGTAGAAACAGTAGTCAGATAAATTGTGGGACCAGATTGGCACATGATTAGTGGCGACTGGAATCCCCGTGATGCTGCGCTCAGGCCCCTCCCACATAGCAGTGCAGAATTAGACAACAGAGTGAAAGGTCTTACAGACCACATCTCTGAGAAATGGAAGCCTAGGACAGACTGGACTTGCATTAATCAATGCATCCAACAGGAAGGTGAAACTATTGACAGACATTATGCCAGACTATTAGAATGTTTTAATAACCACCGTGGAATGCAGGATCCTGAAGATCAGACACATGATTCCCCATATGAGCAGCAGTTAAAGAATGCATTTTTGAAAGGCAGTATTGCACCTATAAGCAGCTTTATTACAAAGCACATGGTAGATCATCGTACAAGCAGGTTACAGTAATTACTTGAATATGCTAGGCATGCTGAAAGGCATTTTAATAGCAAAAAAAAAAAAAAAAGAAAGCCCAAGTATTTTCTGTAGAAGATGGAGCAGAAGTATATGTAGTACAGTCCAGGAAAAAGAGCAAGAGAAATGCCCAGGGAAACAAACAATCTGATCAGCGATCAGAGGACTTTGAAGGGCGAAAGAAAAGGGGTGAATGTTTTAAATGCGGTAAAAAGGGACACTTGGCAAGGGATTGCAAATAAAACAAGAAAGCAACCACGGAAGATAAGGAGGGTGAGGACTGACTATATGATAGTCAGGAATCACTAGAAGGGGATAGCAGAGAAGGGAAGAATGAGAATGTGATAGAGGGAGTAGAGAATGTGGCAGAAGAAAGAGGAAGTGCAGGAAGTCACGGATAGTGAAGAAAATGAAATATTAGATTTGGCTTTATTGAGCTTAGAGCTCTATTTAGGAGACACGAAACCAGAAGTTACACTCCTGGTAGAAGGGAGGGAAGTCAGATTCTTGTGTGACTCAGGGGCATCACGGACCCTGATACATCCCTCCAAACTGCCAGAGAACTCAGAGTCACCTGATTGCATATTAGTGAAAGCAGCCAATGGACAGCTGTATCGGGAGCCCCTCTCCCATAATATTGTGATAACTGATCCTGTTTCAGGATTGACCCAGAAAAGCAAAATTGTTGTTTCTGCAACATGCCCAGTAAATCTCTCGGGCAGAGACCTTATGCAGCTATTTGGTATAGCAGTAGTTCCGACTATGCAGGGTATGGAAGCACAGCGACAAATTGATACCTTTGCAGTGCAAACAGAGGGTAAAATGTTTTATTGGTACAGCCAGGACTTGGTTACGACTGGTCCAGGGGCAGTGACCGAAGAATTGATGAACGTAGCCATCAGCAAGTTCCCCTCCCTTGACATTGATAAACAGCATTTGTTGCACTGTACTCTGTATTATTGTAACACACCAGGACCTGATAAGCAATATGAGCAAGAATTGTTTAGAAATCATGCAAACAGATTGATATTACGTAATCTGTACTGGGACACAGAAGGGAACAGTGTAGCCAGCTGTTCATTGCCCCAGGAGTTCTTTGCACTCTATAAATCTAATCGATTACCACATGTTATCTTAACTAAGGACAAGGATGTAAAATGGGTAGACTTAGGAGAGAAAGTCACGAGATGGGAAAAGCAGACAGAGTCAGAACTGTCAAAACAGGGAATACAAAAGCAGAAGCTGAATTGGATAACTCAGACCCACCCAGCTGCACACTTGCAGTCTAGCAAGGACAGCTGATTAGCACTCCTATTGAAGGAGGAAGAGAATGCCTTACAGAATATACCAGAAACTCTCTGGTCAACAGGAAAATCAGATGTAGGACTTATTCGTACAGCGGGACCAGTTACTATTACGCCAAAGTAGTCAGCATTTAGACCACAAAAAAGACAGTATCCCTTAAGAAAAGATGCAGAGGTAGGAATCAAACCTATTATAGCAGCTTTACTTAAGGAAGGGGTGTTGGTGGAATCTCCTGATTCATCATGTAACACACCCTTATTTCCTGTTAAGAAAGCAAATGGAGAGTGGCGTATGGTCCAAGAGTTACAAGCTGTAAATGACGCAGTAATACCAAGGGCACCTATGGTGCCAGACCCACATACCCTGTTGAATGATTTAAAACCTCAACAGAAATATTTTTCTGTGGTAGATATCAGCAATGCATTCTTCTCGATACCGATACACCCTGACAGCCAGTATTGGTTTGCATTCACATTTCAGGTGAAAAGGTATACATATACATGACTACCACAGGGATATTGTGAAAGCCCAACAATATTCTCACAAGAAATGGCAAGCAACTTGGTGGGACTTACCCCACCAAGAGGTAGCCAGATTTTGCTTTATGTTGATGATATCCTGCTGGCGTCCCCCACCCACTAAGATTGTAAAGAAGATACCATAGTGCTATTACAATTTTTAACCACTGAAGGACATAAAGTAAACAAAAATAAACTGCAGCTTTGGAAAAAAACAAGTTAAATACCTAGGATATATAATATCCAAGGGAGGTAGGACATTAGATGAGGACAGAAAAGTAGCGATTTTGCAAGCACCAAAACCCACTACCAAGAAGGAAATGATGTCCTTCCTGGGTACAACTAATTTTTGTCGGAGTTGGATTCCAAACTATGCCTTGGAATCTGCACCATTGACTAACCTGATTTATAAAAAGCCTATGGCAGCACAGGATTTATTACAATGGACACCAGAAGCAGAATCTGCTTTCTGCAAACTGAAACAGTTAATAGCATCCTCATTAGTTTTGGGATTACCAAACTATCAAACATTTTTTCCAAACTGTAGATTGTAAGTAAGGTTATATGACATCAGTGTTAACACAGCAGCATGGGGACAAGCAACGCCCTATTGCTTATTATTCATCACAACTGGACCCAGTGGCATGGTCTTTACCTCACTGTGTACAAGCAGTAGTTGCAGCTGCAATGGCAGTACAGGCTTCGGCCTCGGTAGTTTTGTTCCACCCTCTCACAGTGAGAGCACCTCATGCAGTCACGATTATTTTACTGCAAGAGAAGGTAGCATATCTTTCCCCTGCTAGGCATCTTTCCTGTATGACTATATTGTTGAGCCAACCTCATATGACAATTGAATGACTTTGAACCATTCTACCTTGCTCCCAACCCCTGCAGATGGCACACCACACAGCTGCCTGCAGGTGATTGTGCAAAAGACACTGCCTAGAAAAGACCTTACGGATGTTCCCTTGGATGATGCCGAGGTGACATACTACGTGGATGGCTCATGCAAAAGGGGTCCTGCAGGACAGAACCTAGTAGGATATGCAGTAGTTTCTGATATTGAGATTATAGAAGCGAAATCTTTACCACACAATTTATCTGCACAGGCAGCAGAATTGATTGCCTTCACACGGGCATGTACCTTAGCAAAGGGTAAATGTGTGAACATTTTTACTGACAGCCAGTATGCTTTTTCTACTGTACATGTTTTTGCACAACAGTGCAAAAATCGAGGAATGATAACATCTACTGGAAAACCAATCAATCATGCACAGTTTATTTTAGATCTTTTAGAATCTATTCAGTTACCTCAGAAAGTAGCTATTTGTAAATGCACAGCTCATACCAAGCAACAGGACAAGATTTCAAAAGGTAATGCAAGAGCTGATACAGCTGCAAAGCAGGCAGCTTCAGAAGTATTTCTTTTAAATGAGGAATTACAACCGTCTGAGATTTTAGACTTAGAAATGTTAAAGACAATGCAGACACTTACTACGCAAGTTGAAAAACAAAGATGGATAAAATGAGGAGCAATTCTCAAAGGGGCTGTACATCTCTAAAAAGGAAAACCGATATTGCCGTCTAATTTGTTTAGATATGCAGCTTTGTTGAGCCATGGGCAGTGCCATGTCTCAACAGGTGGGATGGTACAGCTGGTGAACCAAGTGTTCACGACATATGGATTCTTAAACTATACTAAAAAATTTTGTTCGATGTGCCATGTTTGTAATAAACATCATGCACAAGGGGCGTTAAAGCCCAAGCAAGTGAGTTTCCCTACACCACCATATCCATTTCACACTATCTGTATGGATTTCATAGAGTTGAATAAATGTGAAAATAAGTATTGTCTTGTCATTGTGGATATGTTTTCCAGATGGGTGGAAGCCTTTCCGACTAAAAATCCAGACGCAGCAACCATGGCCAAAGTCCTTGTTAAAGAAATCATCCCTAGATTCGGCATTCCGGAAAGGATCTACAGTGACAATGGCACACACTTCGTAAACCAGACCATACAACAGTTAAGTAGACATTTTGGTATTTCTTTAAGAAATCATTGTGCGTATCACCCACAATCTGCAGGGCTAGTAGAGAGGCATAATGGGATTTTAAAGAATAAGCTAAGGAAGTTGATAGTAGAGACGCAGAGAAATTGGGTGTACTGTCTTGCCCCTGGCACTGTTGAGCATGAGAACTGATCTGAATGCAAAAGGGTTGACTCCTTTTGAAAAGTTATTTGGAGAAATCTCTCATGCCCGCAGACCAGGAAGCTGACAGTACACTAGCTGAGTACATGCGAAATTTGTTAAATTCTAAACATTTGTTGCAGTCAAATTCTGTTTCAGATAAAAAAAAGAGCCAGACCTTCAGAAGTGGCAGTGTCCACCAGAACTTGGGTTTGGGTGAAGACAATAAAGAGAAAGAATTGGGCATCACTAAAGTGGGAAGGTCCATATCAAGTGCTTCTGTCGACACCCACTGCAGTCAAGATAGCGGAGCGTGCCTCCTGGATCCACCTGACGCACTGTAAATTAATAAAGAACTTTGAACTGGACAAAAACCTTGTCACATGCCAAGAGTAAAAATGATAGAGTCCAGAAGAAACAGGAATGCAGAACAACCCTTTCCTCAGAAGTATTGCATCATCATCCTGTTAAATGTACTGGTGACAATAATCTTTTTGTTGTGGCCTTTCCTTTTCCCAGCCACACAGACTGAACTGAATAAACGTGAAACGTTACTCATTGACTGGCATCCAAACTTTAACACTTACCAGGCAATTAAATATGTGTATGCTGAGACTTTCAATGTTTCGAACTGCTGGATTTGCACAGCCTTGCCGACAGTATACGGGGGGTTATTAATGACTACAGTCCCCCTAGGGGTCAATGAGACCTGGGAGAACTTGATTTATGATACCTCAACCATTACATCACAAGATAAAACAGCATTGCACTTGTCTGTTCCACAAAAGGGAACTGTGTGTTTTTATAAAAATTATACTGTTCAGGTGGGTTGGAGCAATTGCAATGTGACTGTTCCTTATAAATGTTACACTAAAGGTAACAAAGTAGATCTTTATTGTAATACAAACTATGATTAATTTCTTGGATTGATGCATAAAACACTTGATGAAGTAAAACATAATTCTGTTCTTTATAAACAACTGTTTATAATAGATAGAAAAATGTTTCCTGCAGGGTGAGTGTATATTCATAGCAAAGTTACTACTAAAGTAGAGTATTGTTACTTTGTGTGTGGTAGAAAGGCATACAAATGGTTACCTGAGAATTGGTCTGGCAGTTGTTTTTTGGGTTACCTGGTTCCGGCCATACGACACACTGCAGTTTTGCCTCGAGGAAAAATTTGAAATGTCTGAGAGGTCATCAAGAAACCTGTAAATCCAGTGGGACAAATCAATGCGCGTTGGAAAGACCATCATTCCATAGGCAAAGGACTGACACATATGGACTTGAGTGATAGCGTTATATCGTGGGCAGGCATATTACCAGCATATGGAGCAGTGAAATCGATCTGGGAGCTGAGAAAACTGTCGAAACTTCTCGAAGTAATGAGTAATGCAAATTTTTCTGCTCTCGAATTGGTGACTGATGAACTGAATGCTATGAGAACTGTAGTGCTTCAGAACTGCATGGCTCTCGACTTCACCCTAGCGGCGAGAGGTGGTACTTGCACTTTAATCCAAGAAGAATGCTGTTTGTATATTCCTGACCATAAACACAAGATAGACAATCATCTTGAGGTAATTCAGCAAGTGTTGGCCATGACCAAACCAGGCCCAAACCCACTGACGGACTTTTTCCAGAAATGGTTTGGGGGGTGGGGTACCATCCTAATGAACATCCTGATTGCCATTTGTGTAGGAATGCTCCTACTGGGAGTATGTGTTTGTTGTGGCATCCCCTGCATGAAAAGACTGATGAAAGACCTTATAGACATGTCAGTTTCTGAAACCTTATATCAAAGTGCTGAGTTTGAAGAACTGTTAAAAGAGTGAAAATGCTTTCATAAGTTTAAACTGAATGACTCTCAACTGCAACTCCTGCGTGGAAGAGGTTAGGAGAAGAAAACAAACTGTTTATGCTTATTTTGAAAGTAGAATAAGTATTAAAAGGGGGGAAATGTCAGAAAAATATGTATTAATGTGTGTATTAGTAATATGCTTAGTGCATTTAGAGCTTGAAAAGGGTTCACACATTTCTATTTCATACTGCATAAATCTGTACAAACTGCAGATGCTTTCTGACCTTGTATTGTTAGCTAAAATATTGCTTGTGCCTTGGAAATTTACTGAGAAGCAGATGATTTCTGCTTATGTTAGGAAAATAATGAATAGAACAATACTACTTGTATGAAGCTTAGACAAGAAGTTCCGTTTGTCCTGTGAGAAAATACACAGCTGTAGAAACTATAGATAATTAGGACAAAGCCTGTTTGAAAATATGAACTGCAATCAGCATTTGCTTGTATCTGAATTAGAAGAGTACCTTGAAATATAACTCTGTAAAATGGAAGCTTGTAAACGAAGTAGAGCCCACCAAGGCCAGGTTGCTTTTCTCAAAAGTTTCTCACAAATCTAGTCATGTCAGCAGAAAATCTGAGTAACATCTGCTGTAGAACAATACTGAAAGTTGTGTTTGATTACGTCAGCCATAGAAGGCCATGTCTTGTAAAACAGTATAAGAATAAACGTACTTCCTGTTAGTAGTTAGACAAATCCTTGTATTTGCATGTTTTTGTCTCCTTGCGGCAAGTAAATATACCTTAACTGAACCTTACGTGTATTGGTCTTTGAAGCTTTTTCCTTTGACAATGATGATGATGAAAACTGTAAGCTGCAGATGGAGGTCACTTCCCTTCTCAGTCTTTGTATTGATTTGAACAGAAAAGTACATTTGTGTAAGTTGCACTTACCATAATAGTAGATGCTTGAATTCCTCACTGCTGAAGTGGCCTTTGCCAGTTTGACTTGTATCCTGCCCAGGATACAACAATCAGCCATCTTCACAGAGCTCTGGCTTCCTCTCATAACTTCACAATGAGTGCTGATTGGATAGCCCTTTGTGGAGGGAAATTAACATTCTGTTTGAAAATTACCTCAGTATTTCTTCAGGACTTTCTCACCCATATGAATAGAAGCATTCTAATCCTGAAAAAGACAACATATAATAGAAACAAAAAGTTTATACCCAAATCAAAAAACTATATTCATAGAAAAGGAAAGGATGGTCAGTGCAGCTCCTGTGAGGAAATCTAACATCTATGTTCATTACTCTCACTGCTGCATTAGCCTTTGGCTGTTTAGGTGGATTATCAAAGCTTATCTGACACAGGAGGAGGAAGGATGTGGATCAAACAACACCTGGAGAATGGGCTACCAAAACTTGCCCTGGAAATGGAATCCAGTTTTAATGCTGTGTAACAGTATGTACAGATAGACCATATAAATGCCTCTAGAATGCTTCTGCAGTCTACTTTTTTACAATCTGCAATATATGAAAACAAGGCACTATTAGTATGTGCCTTAATTCTGCCTGGAAATGTTTTATCATAGTGGGAATAATATGAAACCATACAGTAAGGAGCAAGCAACTGGAATTGTCTGAACTGACAGTTAGTCCTTTTCCAGTGTCATTCTAGGAAATCCACAGCTGTATAGCTTTTCTAAAGGACTTGTAGTGACAAGATCATATAAGAGATGCAAAAGGTTGACCAGACTATATATAATCTATTCACCATGTCATTCAAATTCTGAATGTAATGAAGGAGATAGATTCAAGGCAAACTCTGAAAGTAGTAAGGGCATATAGAGGAGATTTTTTTTCAGATAACACTATAAGCAAGGAAAAGCAAAACTCATCATGAGTAATTGCAACTTGGATATTCTCTTGTAGATCTCAGAGCAATAAACCAATTAGTCTACCAAAATGGTGAATGCAGAGAAGACAGGAGAGCTGGTTCAAATGGAAACAGAAATAATTAGAATTTTTAAATTTTGTTGGGAAAGCTAAGTGTCACTTGAATAACAGGTAAGCTTGCATAAAAACTGAATAATCTCTTTGAAGAGCAGCTAAGTCTGAAATAAAGAGGAGGGTACACAGTCAGACGTGATGAAATGGCGGACAAACAACATTTACCAAGAAAGTAAACAGGCTGTGACACCCCATGCAATAGCCCAGTAATCAAGGAGCCTCAATCATCACCACTAGCATCAGTGAGGGATGCACACATTGGAAGGATGACAAGTACACACACAGTAAAGTACAATTTCTCATAAGGGCACACAGAGATCACAGTCAGTCCAGGGCTGGTTTCTCCCTCTCTCTCCAGATCCCCAATAAGACTCCCCACTGGCACAGCTGTAGGGTTAAGATCTCAGCTGTGTTGCCAAGCTAAGGCCTCCAGCACCCTCTCTGTCCAACCAGTGCTTTGTTTCCCTGCCCAAGTAGCTGACACACACACACACATACACACACGCACTCTTGGGGAAAGCTGGCACAGGTTTACTAGCTATGCCCCCTTCTGCCCCGGCTATAAGATAGTTATCACTGCCACCAGCCAGCTCTTTATCAGCTACTCTAACGCCCTTACCAAAGGTTGCCCAATCTTACTGTGTAATGGTACTATTAATCCAAATGGTAAGTCTGACCAAGGCTATTTAGAAGTGGCCTGTACAGTGTCAACAAATACTTATGCAAGCAATCTAAGAGCTTAAATATCTGTAAACAAACCAACCACAATTAAAAAGGTTTAAATATATTTAATAATAAATAATAAAAGAACAAGACAATGCTCAAACAACACAGTAACTACAGAGATCAGAATCGCAGGAAATATTTTAAAACAATATTGCAAGACGGTCTCAAATAAATACAGAAAATATCTAAACTAATCGTTACCATATTCTTATCTATATCTAAAAGGTACTCTGCCCTAAATAACTTACTTACAAAGCAAGGCAAATGCAGATGAGAAGTGCTGAATGGATGTTTCTAGATCTAAGACAAGATACAAAATGCACAGTCTCTGAGAGAGTTCCCAAATTAATATCAAAACATTACTGCTGGGTCAGCTGGATGACATCACTATTTGTCACCTGCCTTCAGTTCCCAAGCTAACAGATACCAACAGAAATTTTAGTATCGCTGTGTGAGAAGTACATATCTCACAAAGTTTGCCTAGAACTGGAAGTCATAAAACAGTTAAATACTTTTACATTTTAAACCTAGTAATTATTTCTGTTTCAAAACAATAGAAACAAACTCCTATCGCTAGACATTCCATCTCCTTGCTGTCCTGAAACCAACTTTTATTTCACATCGTAAAACACTTCTAACTTATTCTCCTGAAGTTTTGCAAGTTAACTCTGTATGTTCCAACTTCTACCATTAATATAGCTTATATACATTTCTGCTCTTTTCCAGTAGGGTACACTGCGGTTACATTCTTGAAGCTCAGTACATAACATGCAGTTCAACACACACTTCTGCACCAGTAGTTTAATATACACATAATATATAGTTCTCTTACATTATTAAGACAAGCCTATGGATCATATTAATATTTTCAAGTGATATATAATTATTTACAAAATTCCATCTAGCTGGGCTGGCAGCATTTTGGTTTGTCACACACGCCATAGGATAGCAAGTCACAAAAATGTTTGACAACCACTGGTGCTAATGCTGAATAGGGACATGGTTATAGATGAGGCACCAACCAGGAAATTTTCAACATTAGTTAACATATGATTTCCTGCTAGCAGGGTTTCTTACCTCCTTCAGTACCTGCTGCATGTCTCATAAAAAAGGTGCCTAAAAGGTATTAAAACTTAATCATCCAGCCAGTAAGTTAACATTGTTTGAGAGTGGAGTGCATCAAACTCCCGTTGTCTTGTGTGAGTAGATCCAGTTTGTATGGAAGCTTGTGGTAATTAATTACCCCTCAATGGAAGATATGGGTGACCTTCTCTGTCACTGAGATCAGTGTCCTCTGTGAAAGACTCCTGGGGTCTATGTCCTCCTCTTCTTACACATATGCATTTGAGGGACCTACTTTGTGGGATGTTCCACAGAGGACTTCAGAAGAGATTTGTGAGTCCTCTATATGGACTGTCTTGAGATTGGCCTGGCCTGGCTATCTCAAGTGTACTGGATGAGAGGGATCAGGGTCCAGTGGTGTTCTATGGCAGATGGGTGGAACCAGGCAAGAAAATAAGTCTGCTCATCTGATCGGGAGGGTACTCCCTCAACAGCCTGGTAAGCCTAAGCCAAAGGAGATCCCGAGACTCATCCACTGGGATCTGAAGCAACCTAACTCCTGAATCCAACAAGTGTATCAGGATGAGGGGAAGAAATGCATCTCACAGGTGCAGTAGTGGCTGGAACCTGGAGAAGTCCAACTGAATCTGTGTCCTGAAAAATATCCTCATTAACTGTTCTATGTCTGGTTCATTTAGTATCCTGGTTGACATAACAGACCTCAGGGAAGAAGCAGTGGATGGAGGTATTGATGACTGGTGAATATGCTAAAGAGATGGAGATTGGATACGAGTAAAAACTGGCTCCAGAGAAAAACATGACTCCATGAGAGGGTGCATTTTTAATCCAGTAAGGATTAGCTCAGAAAATAGCACCAGATCCAAGATTTTAGAGGATTTCATTTCTGGGGCTGAAGTCACAAGAGCAGATGAAGATCAGTCAGGTGAGCGCTTTTTCTGCTCCTTGGTCTTTCTTTAGGTCCTGTGACTTTATCCCCTTTTGTCTTGTCAGAGCACTTTTTGGAGTTAGGGTAGGCTCCAGAATCAGCTGACAGAGGTTTAGATGATTCTCCCATATGGGCAGAGAAAAGTCCTTTAAAGATAAGTTTATCTTCCTATCCACAATAGCTCTGTTGCAAAAGGCAGTGAAGCGAGTACACTGCTCATCTAAGGGAGCAGCCCTGAGGCAGTACACACATTTAGAATATGCATCTAAATTGAGTATTTTGTGGCCACAGGCCACACACATTTCTTAAACCCCAAAGGTTTATCAGTTACAGGAACAAAAGTAGCAGCAACAACAAAAACACACTAATGCCAAAGGAAAGTGTAAAAGATTCAGAAGGTAAGATAATATATACACACACACACACACACACACACACACACACACACACACACATACACATGCGTGCACACTTTTTTTTACTGAAGTAATTATGGGGCTAAGGGCATGAGGAAAATATGGGAATAAAACAACTTTCTATCTAAATAGCAGTGGAAGGGAAAGGTATAATGATAGCAGATAGATTAAGGTAACAAAAGGTAACTACCTAAAATAACAAAAGTCAAAGTATCAATGAAAATGTTTTCACATGAAGTACTTCCACACCTGACCAAAAGAGGTTGGCATCTGTATCAAAGCAGCAACAAAAAAGATCAGAGGTAATGGTGGCCTTGGGGGTTCTGGGTAAAGAGAAGAGCCTGAGAGATCCAATGGCTTGTATGACTGAAGATGGAGTCAAGGTGAGATATGAAGATGCATTCATTACAGAACAGATGGAAAAGACAACATCAGAACAACATTTATTCATCTCTGACAAGACCTTTCTATTCTAGGAAAAGAAAGCTTAATCAAATGTTGGGGCATTAAGTATGTTATACCACCTTTGTTTAGGAATATAATACTGTAGATCAATTTCACATAGTCTATATTTCTATATCAGATTAGTTCTATCCACTAAAAACACTCTGTAGAGACTGCCTGTTAAACCTTCAGATATAACATTCCTATATCTCTGATAAAAGAGCCAGATGACCAGTTTTGGTTAATCCCTAGATGAGAAAGAAAGAAATCTAGCTTTCTTCAAGCCTTTCATAAAATTCTGAAAAAAGTGTTTATGCAAGTGAGAGGTACCATATCCCTCAAAAAAAAAAAAAACTGTTCCCATAAATAAAGTCAAGGGCACCCTTGAAGTTTTTTTTTTGACAACTCCAGTATGGAGAAATTGACATTAAAATTATATCCTCCCAAAAGTATTTCCTGACATTTTTCTTGAATGTCAATCAGGTTCCTTTCCCTAAACAATGAAGCAACTTAGAGATGTCAGATGGCAAGACTATAATAATTTTTCAAATTTTATAAATGCCCAGTGTACCACCCAAGTCAGTATATATCAACTTTTTGCACAAAGCATCCACTACTAAGCGGACATTTCATACATCCTATCAAGATTTGCTGCCATTATACAATACTGTAAATCAAACAAAGTCAGTCTCTAATTTTGCTGTGAGAGTTAAAGTTTCCCATCTCATTTTATCCCTTTTACTTTCTAAAATAAAATTAAGAATCATTTTTCCAGAGTATTAAAAAAAAATACTCACCTGGCAAACAAGGAAGACCCTGTGCAGTGCATATAAACAGAAGACGACAAATCAACCAGTCACCTAAATGCTCGGTATAATATCAATACAAATATTTTTTTCAATCTTGCCAAATTATTTTCAGAATTATGTATTTCAGTGTATGTTTGGAAAACTGTAAGATCCAGTGAGAACACTAGCTTCACACCTAGATATTTAACAGCATCTTTCACATACAGGAATGGAAAACGTCTGGAGAGTTCCTTACTCAGGGTATACTGTATTTCGACCTGCCTTTTTTATGTTATTCTTACCAGAGATACAGCCAAAAGATCCTAATATATTCAATAACAACGTGAAATCCTGGGGAGGACTGTTAAGATGCACTAATAGGTCATCCACCCATATGAAGGAAAGCTTCATACATAATATTACATTCTAAAATGGTGCAAGTCCTAATCCGATTTATTAATGGCTCCATATACTATATGAATAAAAGAGAATACATCAGACACCAATGTCTAGCACCTCTGCTAATTTTAATTCTGAAGCAACTCAAAGACCAGTTTTCACTCTAACTTTATGATATGTAGTATATAAAGCTTTTACCATAAAAGGGGAATTCGAAGTGTTCTACTAAAACAGATATAAATAATAAAAATCAACCTGATCAAAAGCTTTTTCTGTGTATAAACCATGTATAAACAAGGGATTGATGTTCTTGTCTGCAATTTCAGTTATTAAAGCTGTTTTGATAAAATCATCCACAGTATTCCATGCTGAAGTAAAGCCAGTCTGATCTTTAGTAATTAATGTCGGTATTTAGATAGCAAGATAATTTGTAATTAGTATCATGAGTAGCTTGCAATCATGACTTAAGAATAGTCTGCAAGATGTATGATTGGGTAAGAGCACAATCTGCCTTTAACAGTACTATAACTGTCATCTCTGACAAGGAAGGGGGAGTGTCCACCAGTGGTTAAGACTATTTGTTAACACCTTAAAACAAGAAAGAATGCATCTAAATGCAAAATGAACGTGGCACAAACTCATGGTTCACAGAACACTAATTTCATTTTAATAAAAAAGAAATGGTTAAAAATTCGAAGTCTAAAGACAATGAACTAGAAACAATATAAAACAATGAATATTAATATGATATGTGCTTTTGTCTCATATTATGAAACTTCTTCGGATGCAAAGTGGGATTAGTATTCTGTGAACCACAAGTTCATGGTGTGTTCTTTTTGCATTATATTTGTTAAATTTGTAAAATCATCGAGCAACGTGACTATCCCCTTTTTGTATACATCTACCAGTATTCTGATGAGTCAGGAGATTTATCATATTGCAGCATATATAATACTGTTCTTAGTTCTTCTGTTATTGGTTTAATGAGAGGCAGGGCTTGATCAATTTGAAGTTTAACCACAAGCATGTCCAAGTATCCCTTTATTTAATTTTGCTTGGTGTATAGGAAGGAGGAGGCTTCGTATATTGTATATAAATCTTGATGGCATTTAGCAAAAATGCCAAAAATTCTCCTAGTTTTTTTTTTTTTTTTTTTTTTTTTTTTGCAGTTTAATGGTAGATGGGTCAACCACCTTTCTGATGGAAATATAATATGGGCTTGTCCCTAACACTGTGTGCCAAGAACTTCTGATAGGTCAGACAGTAGTCAAAGCCATTTTATTTCAATGACATTTTGGTATGATCCAGATTATTTGTTAGTAATGAGCCTCTGTAAAACTAGCTCTTGTACACATGTACTTCTGTGGACATGCTTCTACATTCCTGACCCCTGCTATAAAGTCAGACTGGGTTTTGATTAATTCCATACAGTAATACATTTATCTTCCTTGGTATATCAAGTGAGAGGACTTAAAGTTCCTGTGTAATTCCTTTAACCTAAGTATAAAGCATGACAAGCCTGCAGTATTGCAACTGGGATTGCTCTAGACAAACCCTCCTAATCCATAAGAAAATCAGTAAGGATAGTTACAAATTTATCATAACTATAATAAAAAAGTCAGCTTTACACATTTTTTGAAAGCCCTGGTTTCCAAACTTCAGAAAGAACATCAAAGGGTATGAGATTTGAAACACTAAAATTTTTAAGTCAGTTAATGAATAACCATGTTATGTTGTATTGAAGATTTGTATTTATTCTTGAATATGTGTAACTATGAATAGCAAGTAAACAATTTGCCTATGCAGTTAAAAAGCCTATATAAGTCAGTCAAGCCAGGAATGTTAGGAGGTTGGGCAATGTTTCCCTGTAGCTTGCGGGTGGAGAGAACATGGCAATTATGTAGACCTCATCAACTGAAAATATCTGATTCCAATCCCTTGCCCATATTGTGAGCTCTTCTTGAAACATGACCCAGTCTATTATTAGGTTGTTAATGTAATTTAAAATGGTGCCATCTACAGATTTAGTAACATGACTGATTACTCCTTTTTTAGCTACATACCTGTGTCTATTAGGTCCTGTTTTAAAGGGCCCTTCCTAATCAGTATAGTCACACCTCTATGCTCCAAACTGACAACGGGTCTCAGAGTCTAGTATTACTACCAGCTTCAGAAAGTCTGTGTGCTCCTTTCTCATGGCTGCTTTTGGCTTTTCCAAAGGTCACTTTATAAACAGCAGAAAGGGTTGTGAGTCCCACTGATGTTTCTTGTCTGATCTCTGCATCTGTAAATCTGAGGATGTTTGATTGTTTACCTTAACAGATTCTTCATTAGAAGTTTACAGTAGGCTCTGGAGTACCACTGAAACAAAGCGATAAAGTACTGCACCCCAAGAAAAAAGGCTTTTAAGATAGTAAGGTAAAGTAATTTATAGCACCAGTTGTTTATTCTGCAGATCCTAGTTGTCTTTTGGAAGCCTGATTGTCTCTGATGGATAGTTATGGTCTGCATAGATGCTGCTGCAGCTAACAGACCATCTTTTACCCAGGGTGGACATTGTTGACAAAATTCTATGCTTGAGCTCTTACAGAGTATATCTCACCAGGATTCATCCTGGAGCAGAGAATGCAGTGAGTAAATCAACTCTGCAATTTCAATAGTTGTCTGTTCTTCCAGAATTCCTGTCGATTTGTTATCTTGGCCTTCATATATGCCCAATAGTCCTTTGCTTCTCTCTGAGATTTCCATAAATCTTATGTTTCTACAACTGGTTCCGTCTTCCCATTTGACAAGCTTAACCTCCATATAATCATTTATTTCTGCAGAGACAGCTTTTCTGCTGAAAGTTTGCAACATTTTTATCCAACTCCATAAGATAAACTGAGAGAGTCATCAATGCTTCTTCAATACCAAGTAGCTGGACATTAACTTAGGAATATATTCCCACAGTGTATCGGATATGTTTTTGATTGTCAAGTCTTTAACAGATCAAACTTTTCTACTGATTCCACATCTGTGCAATGTGTCTCTGCATGATTACTGCCCAGGAGAGCTAAAGTGGGAAGGGAAGTGTCCTTCTGGTCATAATGAGCAGATTCAGGTGCTGAAAAAATTGCTTTTACTTTCTTACCTTTTTTTTATCTGACATTCAAGAGAAATCCTTTTGTAATACCTGGTTGTAGTCATTTGATTATATATCAAATACTGGAGGGATTTAACTATGATGTAGCTGCATTATAACATTCAAGTTCAGGGGAGGGCAGAAGCCGGCCAGTACTGCTTCTTACACCACACCTCTACCCAGACCAGAGTTACTCCTCATTTTTCTAATTGCTTTCATTAACTTAGTTTTTCATACAAAAGTTGTTTTTTTACATCTACAGTTTATTTTGCTAGCCTTTAAACCTAATAATAATACTTTAAGCCTCAATCTATTCTCATCCACGATTACTCTTTTAGCTATCCAAATATTTTTTCATGTTGGCTAAATAAAGTGGTGCATGATCTATCCAGATTTTATAGCAAACTGGCCTCTCTTCCATAATTTTAATCAAGTCTTCCATGTTTATACCTTTGTCAGTGACTATAGGCTGCATTACCTGCTTGTTTTTGTTCTTAAACAGAATAGTTTTCAGACTTTTTTATGGCAGCATCCCCTAGTAAATTCATGTCATTACTGCAACAGTCTCCATTTAGTTATTTCAGGGGGCATTTTGGACTCTTCTACTTGCTATTCTTTTCTCTCTTGTCCTTAATGCATGTCTGTGTTTTGTGTCATTGGATCAATGTGGCTGGGAGCACAAGACATTGGTCATTTGGATTTTAAGTTATTGCACAGATTTACTACATAAGCACTCTGGAACCAAGTACTATGCAGATCAGATCTGCACATAAAACTGAACAGTCCTAAGATATCTTGGTGGCTGTATTTGTAACTACATTATTTTTTCCTAGTATGATATTGAAAAGGAATGCCTTTTTTTCAAATAAGCTGAATCAAGAGGAAATGGCAGGGAAAGGTCAGTCATAACTTTTATACAACAAATTAATTTTTATATCAACAGCCTGATCAGTATCTCCTGGTCTAAGACCTAGACCTATGGTAGAGAGGGATAAAGCCCTGGCTATGCCCCAGGTGGTGTTTTTGGCCCAGGTCATGTAATCTGGAAGGACCAGGCAGGGGGGATGAGAGTCAATATCCACTGCTGGATCACATATTCTTTGTTAGGAAGGGACAGTCTAGGCTATCTGCAATAGCAACATTAAGCACCTGCTGAGGTCTTCAGTGAAAGAAGTACACCTCAGGAGGTTGCCCATGCAAGGACACGTGTGCACATCTCAAAGGTAGCCATAGCAGATCTCACATGACTGATCCAGGCTGGTGATGGTATGATGCTGCACCAGCCTAAGTGATATCCTCTCTAGATCTGGTAATCAATGGGATGAGCTGGTAGCAGCTGATGGTCAGCTGTACAGAGAATAAAAAAATAAAGCTCCCCCATTCTTACTCCTGAAACAGAAAGCTGGATATAAAATTTGCACAAGGCATTGATTAACTGATTATTGATAGAGCAGAGGGATGAAGTGGAGTATTAACAATACAGATACAGTTTAAGGCGACTCGTACAGTTTTAGTGCCTCACTGCTATGTTCCTGCAGTGTTGAACATTCTCTCATGTTTCTTGCTGAAACTAGGATAGCTAGCAGCTGTAGCATAGTCCAGATACAGGCTTGCTGCTTCAGGAACTGTTTTTAGTGGTCTGTTTGTTCCGAGCATATTTTTCAGGCCATCTTTGATTGGAAGGGGCCTATCTGCACTTTTATGAGAGGATTGTGCTGATTGGAACCTGTCTGGTAAAGGGAGGCCAGTCTATGGCTTGGAATAAGCATCCTCATTGCTCCTGTTCAGAGGTTTTTCTTCAAGTTTTTAGCTTCTGGTATTTAGTCCCTGCATTTGAGAAGGTTTCTACTTGTTTGTACTGAGATGAACTGAGGTGGGCGCTCAGCCACAACTCTGAGCTGAGATACCAGACAACTAGAGGCTTTTGAGCTTCCAAAAAATATATAAGTTGCCTGTTTTCTGCTTATTTATACTGTTTATTGCACTTTTTTATTGCCTGCTGCCTACTTTTATACTATATTTACCATGTACTACACTACACTGTTGTAGTGCAATTGTCTGCATAACTGTGCCTGTAAAAATTGAAATTTAATGTTATTTTCACTGCTTACAAAGTTTTTTTTTTTTTGTTTTCTCTGCTAATTAAGTATTTACTGGTATTTTGCTCACTGTTTTAAAGCTATCTGTTCTGCTTGTTCTGGTTTTCCTGCCAAACAGGGTTTACATAACTGATCTGTTAACTGTTTAAAACATTATTTAGAACCTCCTGGACGATTTTCTGCTGTTTTAAACATCTGTTTAGTGTCCCACTGCTATTTTTCTGCTGTGTTAAACATTCTATAGTGTTTCCCACTGAAACTAAGGTAGCTAGTAGCTGCCTGTAGTGGTTTGTTTGTTCTGAGCATGTTTTCCAGACCATCTTGAATTATTAGGGGCCTATCTGCACTTTTGTAAAAGTAACGTGCTGTTTGGGACCTGTCTGGTAAAGGGAGGCCAGTCTAGAGCTTGGAATAAGCATCCTCATTTGACCTTTTCAATCTTTTTAGAGTTTTTTTCCTGTTTTTAGTTTCTGGTATTTAGGCCCTGCATTTGAGCAGGTTTCTGTTTGTTTGTACCAAGCTGAACTGAGGTGGGCTCTAAGCCACAACTCTGAGCTGAGATACAATATGACTAGAGGGTTCTGAGCTTTGAAAAAAAAATCATAAGTTGTCTTTTTTTTTTTTTTGCTTATGTATACTGTCTGCTGCACTTTTTTATTGCTTGCTACATGCTTTTATACTGTATTTACTTACAGTGTACTAAACTAGACCTTTGTACTGCAATTTTCTGATTTACTGTGCCTGTAAAACTGAATTTTCACTGTTTACAAAGCTTTTTTTGTTTTCACTGTTTGTATTTACTGTTATTTTTTCCACTGTTTTTAA
Source organism: Protopterus annectens (assembly GCF_019279795.1). Taxonomy (NCBI): domain Eukaryota; kingdom Metazoa; phylum Chordata; order Ceratodontiformes; family Protopteridae; genus Protopterus; species Protopterus annectens. Next base: position 532,345,107 of record NC_056743.1, read on the forward strand.
GCCATCTGTTCTGCTTGTTCTGGTTTTCCTGCCAAACACTGTTTAAATAATGGATATGTTAACTTTTTTAAAACATTCATTAGGGCCTCCTGGCTGATTTTCTGCTGTTTTAAATGCTTTTTTAGTGTCTCACTGCTATTTTTTCTGCTGTGTTATACATTCTCTAGTGTTTCCCGCTGAAACTAGGGGAGCTAGTAGCTGTACCATAGTCCAGATAAGGCTTGCTGCTTCTGGAATTGTCTGTAATTGTGTGTTTGCTGTCTGCACATTTTCCATACCATCTTGGACTGGAAGGAGCCTATCTACAATTTTTTGAAAGAATTAAGCTGAATGGGACCTGTCTGGTAAAGGGAGGCCAGTGTAGGGCTTGGAATAAGAACATCATTGGTCCTCTTCAATCTTTTTAGAGTTTTTTTCAAGTTTTTAGCTTCTGGTATTTAGGCACTGCATTTAAGCAGGTTTCTGCTTGTTTGCATGTCATACAGCACTTCACACTGCCGCCCAATTGAGCGCCAAAGCCGAACAGTTAAATTCAACAAATTTTCCCTGAAATCCAGGTAGAAACATCCATCCACTGAGATCCTCTGTGATCAATTCTGAAAAGCAACCCCTAGTAACAACAGCCTTCAACCTAGCATTATGGACAATTGGACTACCCTTGATTCTCCTGCCAACCTTGTTGACTTGAGTCTCTTGAGGCAGTGTAGCAATTGCCATGTACATGACAACCCTCTACTAATAACACACACTAGTACAGAGAGTGAGAGAAGTATTTAAACCAAGAATCTATAATTCATGTTCTCTCTCACTCAAAACAGTAACACTGAGAAGGCCATCAACTCACCTATCACCTACATATATACACACAGTACTACTACTCATACACATAAATACACATAAAACACATAAATCCAAACATGTGGAGGCTCTCTCGAAAAATTTACCAAAACACCAGAGACTTCCAAAACCCAAGACTGCTACAGCTAACACAGTCCTCACAGCTCCCATGACAAATAGCAGCACCAGTGTCTCACCCACCAAGTCCATAAGGCTTAACAATCAAAAAACAAGTTTTCTTGTCATTGTAGACTCAATAGTGAGACACACAGATGTCCCACTCACCAGGCTGAACAAGGAGAAAGTTACAGTCAGCTGCCTGTGCGGTGCCAAGGTTAGTCAAATTACCCATGCACTCAGGTCTCTCAGCAAAAAGGACCATTACAACTCTGTCACAGTTCATGTTGGTGTGAATGACCTGAGATGTACCTCACTGGATTATATGAAGAGAGACGTGGCTGAGCTCTGAGTATGTGCCCCCATTTCAGGCAAGTATGTCCCTAGCTTTGAGCAGCATACTACCCTACCCTAGAATGATGCCACAGTATAAACAAAAAAAAGAAGTTACGTACTTAACATAATGCTCCATGTGTGTTGTCCATCTCATCCTTTATTCTCACTGATGATTCGGATCCAATCCACTGGATCCATCTCAGCCATTTTCCAAGCTTGAGGTCTTCAGCAAAGGTACTGGGCCCCTTCTTCATCCATAATGCAACCCCCTAACTTCCTCAGATCTTGTTCACCCCTAGCAGGCATATAGAGAAGAAGAAAAAAAAAAAAAAAAAAATATATATATATATATATATATATATATATATATATATATGTGTGTGTGTGTGTGTGTGTATATATATATATATATATATATATATGTGTGTGTGTGTGTGTGTGTATATCACATATCACTCAAAAAATTTAGAAAACAAAGATTACATGGCACTGTAGTATCGAATTTAGCTATTCGGCTTTCCAGGAGTGTAGGCAGGGGGTTATGGAGGGAGGGTTGTGACAATAAAGGATGAGATGGACTACACACATAGAACGTTATATTAAGTACATAACTTCTTTTTGTCAATCTCGCCTTTATTCTCATTGATGGGACTGCATCCCAAGCAACCTGACTCTTGGGTGGCTCATGGGAGAATATTGCTCAGAACCATAGAACTGAGAGAGGATCTACTCCTAGAGGCCAAATCCACTTTGTAATGAGTAATAAAAGTATGAGGTTTTGCCCAAGTTGCTGCACAAATGTTATCCAAGGATAATCTAGCTTGAAAAGCTGCAGAAGTGGCTACGGACCTTGTGGAATAAGCATGAACAGTATTTGGAAGGGGTCTGTTCTTTGAATTATAAACATAAGATATACACAATGTAAGCCATTTTGATAAAGTAACCTTTGTGACTGGTTGACCTTTTTTAATATCAGACTAAGGGATGAAGAGCTGATCTGATTTTCTAAATGCAGAGGTTCTATGCAAATAGAAACATAACTGTCTATGAACATCTAGGAGATGCAATGAATATTCTCCTTTAATTTGGAAGTTAGGGAAGCAAACTGGCAACTCTATAGATTGGTTGAGGTTACTTTCTGACACAACCTTTGGTAGAATAGAGGGGTTCATGCATAAAGAAACTCTGTCCTTATGAAAAATTAGGCATAGGGGCTTGGCAGATAAGGCTTGCAATTCAGAAACTCTTCTGGCTTATGTAATAGGCACTAAAAAGAGCGTTTTTCCAGAAGAGGTATTTCTTATAGGTTATAGGTTCGTACTAGGCTGACTGCTCTTGCAAGCCATTTTAAGCCTAGCCAATTATCCCTTGTGCTACTCAAACCCTGCACCTTGTGTTTGTAAGGCAAATACCTTAACCATTAGGCCACCCTCCCAACTCACATGTCTCTGATGGTTCAAATGGGGGACAAATGATGTTAGGCAAAATTAAATTAAGATACCAGGGGGTGTTGGATTTTTATATGGTGGTCTTATCATAGTAGTTCCTTTCAAAAAGGCATTACAAAGTCTGTGTGACATGATCGAGCAACCATTTTCTCCAATATAAAAATTGGAAATTGCTACTAACTGGACTTTAATACTGGTTGCAGCAGCTCCTTCATTAAAATGTTCTGCCAAAAACTGTAGAATAGACTGTATGGGAGCAGTAAAAGGGTCTAACTGATTATTGTTGGGTCAGGTAACAAATGTTTTTCATTTGCTCCTGTACAGTTTTCATGTATATGTTTTCTGGGAAGATCACAAAATATGTTTGACTGAAGAAGAAAGGAGAGGAAACCTGGTGATCAGGGGAACTCGAGCAGCCAAGCTGTTAGTTTGAAATTGTGCAGGTTGGGGTGAACCATCCCTGATGGGTGAGTAAGAAGGTCTGGAGAAGTGTCCAGAATCCATGGTTCATCCTGAAGAAAGTGGAACCAGATTTGATGAGGCGAATAGCGGGCAATAAGGATTATTATTGTCTACAACAAACTTGCTTTCTGCAAAATCTAGGAAATTAGAGGGATAGAAGAAAAGACATAAATAAGGCCAATCGGGAACTGGTGTATCCCTTGGTGACTCCCCCATGGGAGGGATCAGGGCAAAACAGTTGCTGCATTTGGCATTGGTGGGAGATGCTAAGAGATTGCAGAAAGGCAGGCACCATTTCTGGAAGATCTGTTCCGTGTGGCAATAGTATCACCCTGCTCAATTTATCTGCAATCATGTTGGATTTCCTGGAACGTGCATTGCTATCAAAAAGCGATTGGAATCTGTTACTCACTGCCAGACCCTCAGAGCTTCTTGACAAAGGGGCTAAGATCTGGTTCCTCCCTGTTTATTTGCCAAAATACAGACATGTTGTCTGAATGAATTGCTATTGCTCCTAGAGGGAGTGTCTCTTGAAATGCTTGCAACATTAAAAGCACCAACCTAATCTCTAAGATGTTTATGTGCAAGTGAGCCTCATGTTCCTGCCAGATGCCTTGGACTGTCTTCCCTAGATAATGCTCCCACACGGTTTACATGGAATTGGTCGTACAACCGAATGTCAAACAGGGTTTTCTTCGAAATTATATGTCGAAGATTTAGGTGTCGAACGGTCGGAATGTCGAACAAAATGCAGAGTTTGACATTTCTGACCACTCTACCACCTAAACAAGTGCTACCATGGATCAAAAAGGGGGGGATGTTTGGCGTTTCGACATAACTGCATTCGCAATTATGCGGAACTGCCGTTCTGCTTTTTGAACATGTTGTGTTCGACATTTGACCGTATGACCAAATCCATGTATACCTTCCCACACCCTATCTGGGAAGCGTCCATGGTCAAAGTGGCATGGAGTTGAGGGGCATGAATTGACGGCTATGAGATACTAGTGGAGAGTAAATTCACCATTGGAGGTCCTTTTTGCAAGAGTTGATTATCATAATTTTGTGTGATACTGGAAGTTCCAAGCTTGAACATTGTGCGGAGACAAAGACACCTGGACAGAACTGGGAGGAAGATCCTAAGGAGATTGTGTCTCAGACTGAGAAGTAGTCAGAACCCTCCTCATAACTTTGAAGACAGCCCGCTCCCGCTCCGAAGAACTTTCCGGATCCGACAAATGAGTTGTAGAAGCTGAAGGAATCTCCACAGCAGAATATGGAAGCTCTAAAGCCAAGGTAGGAGCCAAACTCAACTGCGCCAAGGCTCACAGAGGCAGGGTCAGATCCGGTGAGATTCGAAGTGTCTCCACGGACCTGATCGGGAGTGTCAGCTTCCCAGAGGTCTCCTGCTCTGACTGGGCAGAAAAACACTGGGTAAATACTGGATTCAAGGAGGCTATGGGTCCTGGACCTGATATAGACACAAGCTGGATATCGGAATCTTCGACTCCAAAAACAAGGGATGGATTGGTGGAGGCGCAGGCATAGAGGGGGAAGACTGTGTCTGATCCATTTCCTTTGGGCTCAGATCCACTAATAATTTGGCTAAGACTGGTGTCTTTAATAGTCTTTCCACTATCGTATCCACATCTTCATCAGACAGACTCCTGGTGGACCAGGAAGAGAGGGTAGGTGATGTTGATCTGGCTAGAAAAGGCGATGGGAACGGATAGTGGACTGGTTTCAGGGAAGGTGATCGGCTCCTATACCTAAACTCCAAGGGTAAGGTCGACTTAAGGCAGAGGGTTCTTGCTGCTCCAAAGAAGGCTTGGATCAGACTTGAATTGTCTGCTCTGGTATTTTCTTTGTAGCTGACAGCTTGGGAGCTGTCTGCTTTGGCTCAGAAGAAGCTCGCTTTTGTGGTTTGTCTAATTAGTCAGATTTTGAAGATTCCGGCAATATTGCCTCAGAAAAAGGGGCCTTAAGCAGACCTTTCAGAATAAGTTTATTTTATGCTCCATCAGTGCTTTGTGGTTAAATCTGTGGCAGATGGAGAATGGCTCTTGTAAATTAAGAGGCCCCAAGCAATAAACACACACAATGTGCGAGTCGCTTAGGGGCATATTTTTCCTACATTTCTTGAAACCTAGGGGCTTCCTCTCCTGCTTTTGAGATATATCTTTATTAGAAGAATAAAGCAGATGGAGAGGATCACAGTGCTCGTATACACACAGACACACACACACACAAAAAAAAAACAAACTCTGAGACAGTCCTCTAACTTAAATGGAGAAAATTTAAAAGGAGAGAGACTTTTTTTATTTAAATGATTAAAAGGTGGGAAAAGAAGGAAAGAGGGAGTAGAATGTCCTCTAATTTAACTGGATATTTGTTAGACATTCTCTAACTGAAATAGATTCTAACTACTAAGAAAAAATGTAGAAAGAGACTAACAGACACTAGCTAAAGTGTAAAGCTATAAAGTATTATTTTATAAGAAAAACGTGTTTTCTGGTATTGGAAAGCTAGAAATCTATAATAATACAAAAAAATATCAAACACTTAGCCCAGAGGTTGATAATCAACCTCTTTGCTGTGCGGCAAAAGAGATATGGGGGAGCTAGGGGATTGCATTATGGATAAAGAAGGGACCCATGAGCTTTACACAAGACCTAGAGCTTGGAAAATGGCCGTGATGAATCCTATGGATAGGATCTGACCCATCAGTGAGAATAAAGGTGAGATTGCCAACATCACATTGATTTCAATAATTGGCTCAGTTTTTGGTGTCATTCAAAGGGGATCCAGTTTCTGCTGGGAACCCACGGTTGACAAATCTCACTGCTTTGCCAGAGATGGTTTGCACCTGGCACCTCTAGGCTTTCAGTAGCCACCCCCATAGTGCCTTGTTTAGGAAAGGTGTCAAAAACAACATTACTGACATGAAATTAACCAATCTGAACAAAATAAGGGTCATGCTGCTAAATGCTAGGAGCGTAACCAAAAAACTGCACTCCCTGGAAGCACTTCTATCACTAGAAGATGTAGTTTTCTGTGCAGTCACAGAAACCTGGATCAAGGCCTCAGAGAGTACCCCAGCCTTGCAAAGCTACAATGCCTTCCACACCTTTAGACTGCAAAATTAATGCATGAACACCAAAGGAGGCGGTGTTTCAATCTATATTTGACATAAATTCGCCTCCCATCTACTCAGACTGGACAACTCCATGGAGTTAATCCAGGTCCAGGTAACAGTGGGTAAGACCCCCATTCAAGTCATAGCCAGTTATAGATCACCCTCTATGGGTCATGACATCCACAAAGTCTACTTGTCCAAAATGGAGACAATCCAAATTTTACCAAACACACTGGTTATGGGGCATTTCAATTATCCCACCATCAAATGGAAAACCTATGCTAGCCCTAACTCACTAGCACAAAAGTTCCTTAACTTTTTTAATTCAAATGCCCTGGAACAAATTGTCCATACCCCGACAAAAGGAACAAACATTCTAGATCTGGTCCTCACCAACATATCAAACAGGTGCACTGCTGCATCTGTCAGACACTTATTAGTTAAAACTGACTACACATCAGTCAACTTCGAGATGCCAGTAACACTAGAACTTACAAAGGGTGAACTCAGACTAAAAAAACTTCACTAAGGCAAACTATACCCTCCTAGGTGATGGTATAAGTGCATTCCAAGCCCCAACCCAACCTGGAGGTGGTAACTATGCTGAAGCCCTGTACAATCACTTGCATAAATCTGTCAACTTGGCTGTACCAGAAAGAACCAAAGCCAGAGCCCCAAGCAAAAACAAGCTGCCATGGCGGACATCCAGCATCAACAAACTTTACAACAGATACAAAAAGCTGCTGTCCAGGAAAACAAAGGCAATGCCCCAACAATGAAAAAGTACCCTCCTCAGCCTCAACAGGCAAATAAGACAACTTGTCAAATCCTCCAAGGGCTCCCTTCAGAGAATCTTAGCAAGTACAGCCAAGGATAACCATAAGGCTCTTTACAGTTATGTATGAAATCTAAAGGGTAGGACCCAGGCATGTGTAGAACTAATGACCAGTGGTATCACACAGACTGACCCCATAGAAATAGGAAATTTGCTAGTGGATAGGTTTGATGAAAATGTCACTCCCTTATCCCCTCCTAACATATAACAAACCTTTCCCCAACTCCCCCCCCATCCTACATATCTGAAGAGCATGTCCTCAAAGCCCTGCCCAAAGCAAAACACACAGCCTCTATGGGACCAGACGACATCCAAGGCTGTGGTGGTTCAGCAGAAAGAGGGTTGCTTAGTGGTGATGGTAGTTCATCTTCTTAACAGGCTAAAACATGAACTACCATCACCACTAAGTACCCTTTTCAGTAATACCCTAACCACAGGCTTTGTTCTCTTGGAATGGAGAAAAGGTACAGTTATTCCCCTCCACAAATGTGCCTATCAACAGACCCAGGGAACTACAGACCCATAAGCCTGACCAGCCTCATCTGTAAGGCCAACAAATGTTTCATTATTGACCTCATAAATAAAGGTATAGGTGACCTCCAAACCCTGGATCCAGCCCAATTTGGCTTCATAAAGAGCAGATCTTGCCTCTTAAATTGGGGGGATTTCTTTGAAAGTGTGACCAAGGCCACTGATGAAGCCAAATCTGTGCCCACAGCACTCCTGGACTTGGCAAAGGCTTTCAACACAAACCCACATTCAGGCATTACCGGTAAATTTAGCAAAATGAATGTAAACCCCTTTCTTATAAGATGGGTTGCCAGCTGGCTCACAAAAAGGACACACACTATCAAAGTGGGTGACTCCACATCAATCAGCAGACCTGTTACCAGCAGTTTGCCACAAGGGTCAGTGCTGGGCCCCCTACTGTTTGGTATATATTTCTCAGAAGTTCAGGTCAAAACTAAAGGGTTGTGGCTGACAAAGTTTGCAGACAACTGCAAACTAGGTGCAATCACTGAATCCCCAAAATTATGTCAGTATACTCCTTGAAGGTCTCATTCAGACCAGCAACTGGTGTATTAGTCATGGTCTCAAAGTGAATGTAGAAAAATGCATCATCATTCTATTTGGCACAAACAATATGCCTTTGCGCTATTAAATCAACAACAATACCCTAACTAACCATGAAGTGAGAAGGGACCTGTGTTCAGAACTTGGCTGCGACCTTAACTTCGATCATGATATGTCTGCTATAGTAAATAAAGCTTTCTACATAGCATGCTTGATTAGTAAAGGCATTGTGGCTGACAAAGTTTGCAGACAACTGCAAACTAGGTGCAATCACTGAATCCCCAAAATTATGTCAGTATACTCCTTGAAGGTCTCATTCAGACCAGCAACTGGTGTATTAGTCATGGTCTCAAAGTGAATGTAGAAAAATGCATCATCATTCTATTTGGCACAAACAATATGCCTTTGCGCTATTAAATCAACAACAATACCCTAACTAACCATGAAGTGAGAAGGGACCTGTGTTCAGAACTTGGCTGCGACCTTAACTTCGATTATGATATGTCTGCTATAGTAAATAAAGCTTTCTACATAGCATGCTTGATTAGTAAAGGCATTGCATGGAGAGCAAAATAAGTTATGACCCCCCCCCCCCCATACTCGGCACTTATCCGGCCCATAATTGAGTATAACATCCCATTCAGCATGTACTATACTAAGCACCTGCAGCAATTAGAGAGACCTTAGAGGTTTCTAACAAAGAAGATCAAGGGCTCCAGCATGTGCCTTACACAGACCAACTGAAGTCCCTGTCACTATCCTCTATCATGTAGACTTCTTAGGGTAGACTTATGCCTGATCTGCAGAGCAATCCAAGATCCAAACCTAATGAACTTGCAGCATATCTGTAATTCAAATGGGACTTGGGCTACCCATTCCAGGGACCTAAATATGGCCTGCAACCTAAACAGAGCATGCTAGAGGGGCAGATTTATCTCCCGGCGACTGCCGCATCTTTGGAACAGGCTACCAAATCCATGTGAAACAGAGCACCCTAATGACACTGTTCAAGAGGAACCTAGATGAGTGGATGGGGCATCATAAACTCTTACCAGGGATAGTGACCACAACCCTTGTGGACATGGGCAGTCATCACTAAATGCAATCTTGGGTACTGACTGGCATTTCTATGGTATCACACTGGGATGAAACAGCTAGGCTTAAAATGACCTCCGGGTTGATAGCCTTGTAATCTCCCATGATCCTATTATTTCTGAACTTTCCCAAATACAGCAGCACTTTACCAGCAGTCTTAAAAATAAGGTTACAGCATGATTAATGCTGAAGATATCTTATGGCCAAAATTGATTTCTTGAATGTGATTTGTGAATGCCCAACCCATCTTGTCTTCATGGGTTAAGATTTACCACAATATTAGCTGGGCACCACACAATCAATTCTAGAGCTGAATAATGTTGTTTTTTTTATTCTTGGAGTAAAAGGAGCAGAGCAATGGGTAAGCGATTCTTTATATAGTTGGATTATACAGGAAATGAAACAGGCATATCTCTTATTTTTAAGTTTGGAAAACCTGTTCCTGAATACTGGATGAAAGAATTATATATTTATATTAATAGTTCTTAAAGTGCACAGCTGAGTGGCAAGGAAAACCTGCTTATGGAAAATAGTGGAATACAAAATTAAATTATGATAATTCTGCTCAAGTAGAGCTATGTAACTAGTTCTAGGTAACATTCAGAAGTCTTGACCTGGGATTTAGAAAGTTCTGGAAGTCTTTACTCTGCAGTGCATTAAACCAACCGATTCAGAAATCACTCTACCATTACAGCAGTATGCAAGCTCCAACCAAAGCACAAACAACAGTCTTCCTGTTAAAGCTCTATGCAAACACTTGACAGTCCGGGATCACAGTTAATGATAATTAAATGTTAGCCATGTGCTGTTCCCAGAAATGGTGCCCACACTGAAACAGTATGGTAGAAAATCATTTTAGCTCAGTACTTTGATTGCGAGGAGGACAAAGTGTGTGTCTGTGCATTTTCTCATATATGCACAAGTATGTGAGTATGTGTGAGTCATGGTGGTCAGGGAAGGTCTATACAGTGAAACAAAACTGCCGTTTTAAGTGCGTGTCCTCACACATGCATGGGGAAGTGTGAGTGTGTGTTTCACATGTACATGTAATGCATGGACTGGTACAGGGAACATTAGCAAGGTCAGATGTGAAAGACATAACAGTATTCAATTCAAAGACATGTTAATGAATTACTAAAGATGAACACTAGCTATGATAACCTCTTTGAGTCATAAACCTGATTTTTTTAAAGTGACAGTTCTATTTGCACAAATATATAGATATTTTTGGCGGTAGGACATGTTTAAATATCTATCGGCTTTGACTGCGCATCAGGATGGTCAACGATAGCCTTTGTGTGTGTGTGTGTGTGTGTGTGTATATATATATATATATATATATATATATATATGTATATATATATAGCTTTATGCTGTAGTCGGTGCCTGTGCACTTTGTTCTGTTACTATACTATACTAGACAGTATGAATGATTCTTCAGGGTCATAACAGTACATAACAAAGGCTAACTAAAACAATTCTGTTTTATCCTCTACTGTTACCAATAGATGCACTTAAAACATACGATATCAGTTTTTAAAAATGACTCATTGCTTAGCATTATGCAACACAAATTTTCTGCAATGTCCATCTTCTATCAATTTCCTAAGATAACAGAGATCAAAACAGTTTAAATGTGCATTTCTGACTCAGATTACCTATGCACCTTACTGGCCTTTTTATAGATCAGGCCACAGAAATAGAAGGAAATACCATTACACAAGGATGATTTATTTAGATACTCATATATTCATCTAATTGGAATCGTGTGTTCCCACTGGTCCTATGGCCTTTCAAAATTATATACAGTGGCAGACCTTAGGTGACAATGACAGGAAGCATGTCAAGAAAGTCAATACGCAACACATATATGCATCATAACTTAGACAATCTTATATCACTGAAAGTCAGACAAGCATTTATGCAAATTAGGGCACTTTTTCTGTTAAGCCTTATGCATTGCAGCCACTGATATGAAACTTCTTATGTCAGCAGTTTTCACACATTTGGATCAAACTGGCTTATTTAATTTGGCTGTGCATATTTCTTTTAAAGCATTATGAAAATCTATAACTTACAGAATTATATGCATTGCATTATTTGAAAATGATTGTGTGTGCCACATACATTGATTAGAAAGTATAGAAACAGTGGAAAGTTACCACACATCTGAGAACAAAAATCCCATTTATGTGATCATATTAATTTGAGACAAACAGAAACATGAGAGGTGATCCTTCATTGTCTTGGAATGCACAACTTCAGTGTAACTGATGTTATATAATAATGATCAGAATATAGAATTATATGTTGTAATTTATTGTAATGAATATAATATAATGGCAATATACTATTTCAATTAAATTTTACAAATTCAAAATGAATGGCTTTTACTTTCAAGCAAAACAATTTCATTTATAAAACCTTTTAAAATACGAGGCAACATACATCCTTCATTTGCTATTATTCTGTTTAAGAAGGATTCATTACCTTTACCATAATTATTAAGGTTCCACATTTACAAAGCATGCACTCAAAATAAAATAATTAGCTTTGGCTTCTAAAACATTATGTTCATTTTACAAATAACTTATAGTATTAAATGTATGTTTAAACTGTGTTGAGTTTTAGTCTAATTACCCTAATGTTTCAACTGCTTTTACATCGATCTAGAAATCTTTCTTTCTAACATTTATTTATGGAGATAACTGCATTTTATTACTTTTGTACCTAACCACTGCAAACGTATTCAAGGAAGAAAAATATTTTCTAGTGATTATAAATCAGCTTGATTATGAAATGCATACAATACCCATTTGTTTTCAGAATGACATACAAAAAAATAGCATAACATGCCTTTCTATAAAAGGGTTGTTAGTCAATGAACATATTTCATTTCTGCTAAACAGAAAGCTACATCTTCCACTGCAATAGCTCAATGTTCATTTTTGTTAATAATTTAAAGAACTTTATTGTATAGCATGAATTTATAATTTCTGCTAACCCCTGACTTCATTAAATAGTAAGCAAGACAGCTTAAAATGCAAACAATGTAATACAGATAATTCTAGTTTCATTTATTATATAAATGCTTAATGAAGTAAAATGGTTTTGTATTTATGATAATGAAATGAAAAATGCTACTAAAATATCATTCCAGAAGAAAAAGAAACATGTGCTTACAGCAAATTTTAATGGATTTTCTCCTTCATGACTCAAGTCTCGCTTAAATTTTGTTCTCACAAAGTGCACTCCATAATAAAAGCTATGCATTGTCTTTATATGCTACAGTGACTTTTGATTAAACTGTTCAGTTACCTTGTGTTTGAGCCATATTATGGAGATCAACATTTAAATACAATATGTGCTTTAACACGAGTATGGAACAAACTAAGCAGACTCCACATGCACACAAAGACATATTTCTATGCCTTTGCCTTCTACCTGATGGGTGTTTACTGCCCTTCGTTATTAATGGTCTTTCAAAGAAGTTCAGTATACCTTCATTAGTACTAGCCTATGATAATTTAATATAAAAAGTATGATTATAAGCTCAACATTTCAGTATTTCAACAACCTCTTGAAAGGAAGCTTCACAGAAAGTGGAAACAAAAAAATAACTAAACTTTCATTGAAGTTCTAGTAAGCTTATTTAGAGACAATATCTACAAGCAACAGAAGTACAGAAACACTAGAACTCTTGTCCCTCCTCCCTGTGGAACTTATTAGGTTGGTAAAACAGTTCCATCATCTGCCATTGTTCTGTAAGTGGTCAGTTGAAATGATGTACACCCAGCTCAAAGAGGATTCAGTTCTCCTTATATCCTTCTTTTCAGACACTTTGTACGTTTGCACTGTATTTGGCTTTTTAGTGTAGCCTAGAGTTAGCCTAACCCTGCTACATTACCTGTTGTTTCTTCTTTCATCACATGTTTATTTTTTATTTATCTGCATTTGATGACTAGGAAATATCTAACTGGACTTAGCCCATTACCAGAAGAGTCTGTACTAACAATACTACTAAACAAACACTGGTGATCTACCCGAGGAGCTCCGTGGGGCTGAATATCTATAGATATTTATTTTATTTTTATTTATTTTACATTTGTTGACCGGGATAGTCCGACTGGATGCATGTCCATTTTCAGCGGAGGCCCGGTGAGAAAAGCTCCAAGGGTAAGCAGATACAGCATTACATAATACCATCATTACATATTACAAACAGACTATTTACAGTGATTACATAAGTAAGCAAGTTAAACAAGTTCCACAGGTTAGAGTTAATCTTGAGCGTAAGTCAGGATTAAATTAAATTACACAGTAAACTGGTTAACAGATTTTTACACATTCTAGAGAGAGTTAGCCAGGCTTGATACATTGACGTAGCCAGTTAAGTGCCAAATGTTGTCTGAGTCTAGTTTTAAATTGACCTAAGGTAGAAAGTAAGATAATATCAGCTGGAAGAGAGTTCCAGGATCTACTTACAGAGTTTGCAAAGAGAGAGTCACTGGCTGTGTTATTAATTTTGCTAGTCTGAATTAGTAGTTTGTTAGAGGATCGAAGCGGTCTAGGATTATTATAGGGGGTGATAATATTTTTAAGTGCAGGAGTATTGTCCGGATTATAGAGGATTTTATAGGCCATAATCAGTTGGTTATACTGGATTAGGCTGGGTAGTTCAAGCCACCCAAGATGATTTAGATTGATGCAATGATGTGTCCTAAAAGGCAGCCCAGTGGCAAACCTGGTAATTTGGTTGTAGCAAATTGAGAGTTTGTTAAGGACAGTCTTGTTTAAATTCTAGAGTAGAGGGGATGCATACAGAAGGGCTGAAAGAAGGTGAGCGTGAGCTATGGCAATTTTAGCTGGAGGGGTTAGGAAGGCTTTTATTCTGTAAAGTGACCCTAGTTTTTTATTGATGGTTTTGATAGTTTGGTTAACATGTAGGTCAAATTTTAGATTATTATCTAGGATGACACCTAATAGTTTTGGAGAGGGGTCAGGGGAGATTATTGTGCCATCATTTGAATTTATGATAAAGGTGAAAGTGGTAGACCTACGTGTTGGTGAAAATAACAGCATTTTAGTTTTTTTGGGATTTAGGGTCAGATGACGTTCAGAAAGCCAGTTTTCTATTGTATTAAAGATGGTCTGGGTAGCTCACCATAACTCTATTGGAGATGTGGCTGAGCAAATCAGAGTAGAGTCATCAGCATATTGGATACAGCTGACTTTTGGGATGACAGTATAAAGGTCATTAATGAAGATGGAGAACAGCAAGGGCCCTAGTATAGAGCCTTGTGGTACTCCAAGGGTATTAGGTAGAAGATTAGACAGTTTATTCTGCCAGAGGACAGCCTGCTGTCGACCATTCAGGTAGGATTGAAACCACTGAAGGGCTCTAGTATCTAGACAGAATGTTTGCAGGGTGTGGATTAAACGTTGGTGATCAACCATATCGAATGCCTTGGAAAGATCCAAGAAGAGGGCTGAGGATATATAATTATTGTTTCGATTATGATTTATGGTGTTGGTAAAGGCTAGGAGGGCTGAAGTAGTGCTGTGATGAGGACGGAAGCCATGCTGAGTGTCTGCCATAAGGTGATTCTGGATTAAGTGGTGCATGAGTTGTCTATGAATACATTTTTCCATAATCTTTGCAAGAGTATAGCTATTGGCCTATAATTGGAGAATTCAGTAGAGCTATTTAAAAAACAAAACACCTTTATTGAAGAAGACTGCTGACCAAGCTATGGGTGCAAGTAGCTACAGATAGTGCTTTGCACTTAATTTCTCCTACTGATTCTTCATTTGCAAATGGTTCATGTCATAGTAAATAATTTACTGATTTTTCCTGAGCACTACATATTCTGCAACATTTTACCTGTCCTCATTTTATCTATAAAGACTTATTCTCTCATGTACAGATTGAGATTAAAATTTATACTGTGTTTATTTTGCTAACTTAAAAGAACTTGAAGACACTCATTGTGAAGTTGCAAATTATACTTCAGCAAGAATGTACAAAAAAATGCTTTCTGTTTAGAAGAATTAGGTCATAGCCCCAAAAATAAATTCTGATTTGGGCCAAGGAAGTAATTACTTGCAGGATTTTTTTAAATCATGAAACTTATAACTCATGACTAATTTTGTACATAATTATGGATTAGCTAATTAACCCACATTAATGCACAAAATTGTGCACACCAGGTAAAGCAACCAGCATACGTGTTGCAAATTGTAAGACATACACATGGCTCTCTTACCAGGCTGATCAAGGAAAGATTGATAGTTACTTGTTAATCTGGTGCTAGGATCCATCAGATCATGCATGCACTCAAGTCCTTTAACAACACAACAAAGTACTATTATGACTCTGTCAAAGTTCATGTCAGTGCCAATGACTTGAGGTTTACCTCTCTAGACTACAATGAGAGACCTGATGGAGCTCTCAGACTGTGTGTGTTCAAGGCAGGTATAGCAGTGAGCAACCTTCTACCTTCTCCAAGCATGACCCCACAATATGAGCAAAAAATAATCGACATCTATAACTATTTTAGGTTGTGTTGTCATTTAGGGAGTCCAATATTTGTCATCCTGGGAGGATATGATTGACATACAACACTGTTTTGCCAGGGATGGCCTGCATGTCTCCTTTCTAGGGTTTCAGTTATTGGCAAATACATTGTCCACCAACATAGTGCCTTTTTTAGGCAATGCCAAGCCAATAAACCTATAAACATAATGAAACAAGCAAAGGAAAATATAAAGGTATTACTAATCAAAGCTAGAAGCCTAAACATGGAACTCCACTTCCTACAAGCCCTTCTCACCCTGGAAGACACTGGCATCTGTGTAGTGACTGAGACATGGTTTAAAATAGTGGAGATCACTCCGGCTGTGCAGGGCCATAATGCCTTCCACACGTTTAGACCTGCGTGTGTGCAGGAAGGGAAAAAAGGTGGAGGTGTCTCAATCTACATCCAGAAGAGACTCACATCAAAGCTGGTAAAGCAGTATGATGTACTAGAACTTCTTCATGTCCTAATTCACATTAGAAACATCTTTCAGTATATATTAACTATCTGTGACACAAGAAACCCACAACACCTATCTACAGGAACCAGAATCACTCAGTATTAAACTCAATGCCATTTTTCTAGGTGATCTAATCTATCCCAAATATAGACTGGGAAAGCTACACCACCACTAGTGCAAAGGCAGAGAGAGTCCTGGACTTTGTTAATACAGATGCCTTGGAACAATTAGTCAGACTACCCAATAGGGGTAATAACATCTTGGATCGTGTCCTTACTAATATGGGAACATCTTGCATCATCCCTTGTGTATCTTAATCACTTATTAGGTTTGACCATAAAGCAGTCTCATTAAATATAAAACTGAAACCAGTGATCCCTTCCACCCAAGGTACCTTTGGACATTTCTTTAAGGCAAACTACCTACTCCTAATTGATACATTGGCAAGCTTCAAATCTCCACCAAACCCAGTTAACTCCACTGAATACAGAAACGTACACCACCCCACTATATCAGCATGTAAACAGTAACATAGATGCAGCTGTACCCATATCTAGCAACCTCTTGGCACAAGAAATCTGGACACAGCCATAAACAATAGGGGACAAAGGACCAAAATTAGGGACAGATTTTAAATATTGCTCTTATAAACTTAGAAAGTTGCTAGAATGACAGGTTTTCTATTATCATGTATGTTCTGAAGGATATGATGTCTGTAACTCAAATGTTTGTCACTATGGGTTCCTATTAGAACGACGAGAATGCATTTTGTTGAATGCGTTTTCATAGACACCTAAAGAGCGAACAGGTAAAACAGTGAAAAGGCCGTTTAGCGAATTCTTTCCCTGGGAAAAAAAATCGCTTGACCGCTTCATTGCTTTGCTGTGTTCTGCACTGTAGTGTGGTTTCAGGGATTCCCTTATCCGGTATAGCTCCCGAGCATGAATGTGCAACAGTTACTGACCTTAGGGTTAAGGGTGCGGGTTAAGTTAAGTGCATATGTATGAAAGTGTTTACTTTTTTCTTTTTTGCGTTAGATGTATGGTTGAGTTACGTACATATGTGTTTTCTTTTGGGGGGTAGAATTAGGGTTAAGGTACGTGTGTATATGTTTGGAACTGTTTACTGTTTTTTTTTTTGTTTTTGGTTTGAACAGCGATTTCTTTCCCTAGGAAAGAAATCACTGTTCAGAGGTGTCGACATTTTCAGCTTTCTCTGAAAAAGGGTCGATGAAACATCGTTCGCTGTTTTAAGCGTTCAATGTTTTAATATAGACCCTGTCATTATTTAATGATGTCAATCCCCAGTGATTTTCCAGAAAACTACACATTTTATGTGGATGGGACCAAACATATGAGCCAAAAATCTGGACAGTTGAGAGATGACTGTACCCTATAAGAAAAAGCACAGGGTGAACCCCAAAAATAAACCCACATGGTTGAGCTATAATTTCAACAAGCTTTACAAAAGAAGGAAGAGCATTTTGACCTAAAAAGGGGATAGCCAGAATTGCTGAGTGAAAGCAGCATGTTCTCAGAGCTCTGCAGTAACTCTAAAGTTTCTCAGGAAAAGTTAATCATAAACAAAAAAAATTCCTCACAGAAAATCTTATAAACACCTAGATTACACTGCTGTTGAATTTTGTAAAGTTATTCCAGAATGTTCTTGCCGAAATACTTTGGAGACTTACCAGATTATTGGAGAGATGAGTACTACTAAACATTCCCATGCTGACTTCCTCACTAAAGAAGGAAATACAAGTAACTTCTACTCTTCAGGAATAATCATTCAGATTAGATGGACTCCAGGAAGACTGTGAAAGCATGAGAGAAAACAATACAAGACATCAGACATTCTCAAAGAAATTATCTAACATCAAACTAAAATTACTGATATGGAAAATGCTTTTAATTATGTAGAAGGAAGAAACAGACTGAACATCTACTAAAATAAAACATAATGGTTAATACATACATTAGATGTTCTCAAAAAAACAGAGAAAAGAGATGTAACATCAGAATACCCAGTTTACCTAATAAACAGAGACAGAAGACATAATTGCTTTTTAACTACTTGTATACCTGCATTGTTCTTACAAGGAGTTACTGTTGTATGGTATAGAAAGAGCTAATAGAACCATAGGTAATCCTATATGCTCTGCTTCATCTCTACTAGGATCTATAATTGTAAAATTTCTTTCTTTTATAGATAAGGAACTTGTTTTTAAAGCAGCATGGGAAATTCTCCTTCTAAAACTAACTTAGAGGTGTGTCTGGTTTTAGAAGCCTCTACTGATTCCCTTGGGGGGGCGGGTGTCATTTCTGATTGGTGCGCTATATTTTGTGGTGAATGGATGGTATTATTTATCTGATGAAGTTCTTTAATAATTTACTTTAGGAACGAATGCGCTTATGTTCTAATACCTGCAATGTGTGTCTTTAACTTGTTTCTAATGTAGTTTTTATAATAAATCATCGACTTTTCCAATGAAGGCATTTCTGCTGTCTGATTTTCTTGCATTATTGTACCGGTTTGCAGTTTGTGGCATGTCATGTCAATTGTCATCATGTCTTCAATTTAATGCCACTCTCCAACCCCCTCACAGACATAGATATCCCCTCACACAATCCATCCACCTCCTTGCTAGATGCCCTTCATTCATCTTGCTTTGTTTCTGTCTGCCCCTGATCTTCTCTGTCGGACATCAGTTTCATAGTTGCACAACTGCAACTTGATGGATTTAATAAAATCACAGATAAACTGGCATAACTAATTAAAGGCAGGTTGTCTACAACACAAGCCAACCAACTGGAGACTTGATTAAAGAGACATATATGTATGTGTGTGTGCATATATATGCACATTTTATATATATATATATATATATATATATATATATATATATATATATATATATATATATATATATATATGCGCCCACGCACGCAAACACACATTTATGTAACAGATAACTACACCCCTTCTGCTGTTGCACTTATGATCATATATAAAGTTTATAATTTCCGGGCTGAATCTGATCACTGTTATTGTATAAGTAGGTTCAGTAAGGTATTACATAATTTAAAACAGATGTCTTTCACACTTGGGTGCAGATGACTCATTGCTACTAGACCACCATATTATGATGCACGTTCACCGTCTGCCATTTTAAGTACAAGTGCAAGCAAAGGAACTTCATGCAGTCTCTGTAGCAGAAATATTTTATGAAATGCAAGCAAATAATGTACACCTCTACACACAGACAACATGGGAAAGGATTATTTTTCATCCAAGCTATGGTCATATAGGACAAGTAGGAGAACATGCACTATTAAAAATGCATGCATTGCATATCTGTCATGTAACTATATGGTAGGCCAACTGGATGTGTAGCTAAGCATGTATTAAAACACAGGTAGACACCTCCATCAAACAGCTGTTTAGGTTGTTAATGCAATATGGTTTCAATATAATCCAACAGGATAGATCCTGTTGTGGCATTACCGAGGACAGAATTCTGGGGTATACTTTTTTTTAAACAATTTTGTTAACCATGTACTACCTCAAACTCCATGGAAAAATGAGAGGGCAACTGCATATGTTAGTGCCTATTTCACAGGCATAAAGTTATCCACAGGGTGCAAATAAATCAGTCCAAACACTGGTGCTTGCTACTGCAATGCTCTAATAATGGTCAGTCCGTAACATACGGCTGTAATTAGTGCATTTCTCTGGTGTTTGACAATAAGGCTAAGTAATATGCTTAACAGTTGCTCTAGGATGGCTTTTATGTCCATTAATCAGTCTGGTTGTCTATGCTTAACTTTCAGTGTGCTGTATTGCATTGCTGCAGTAAGATCATTAGAAATAAACTTAATAATTCTACACAAACAGTGGCCAAAAAAGTTTTTCTTGGCTTTCAAAGTCATAAAACAAATACGCCATACCTTTTTTGTAACTAGTAGCACTTTGGAACAGCT